>NC_089151.1:15251766-15409266 GCF_009819655.1 Sylvia atricapilla
TTGGGCCTTTGTGCCTGTCCTTGGTGCTCAGCAGAAAAGAGATTTGTTTTGTCTACCTACCCTGTGAAGAAAGCTTACTGGCACTTAATATGAGGCTCAAAACTACATCCCTAGGTGACACAGAATCTGCAAAAATGCAAGCTAAAGCTTAAGGCGTCATTTTCCCCCTTTAGAGGCTCAACAAGGCCTTTCCTTTGTTGAGTCTCTTTTCTTACCTACAAATAAGTATCTAACAATAGTAAACAGTTACCCGTAATGAACATTAAACAACAGTAATAAACATGCAACAGTAGTATTGTCTGACAATGGTGCACAGTTCTTTAAGTGAAGAGGAGAAACCATTTAAAGCATGTCTTCGTCTGCATCAGCCTCTGCTTTTACAGATGTTTCAGGAGCAGAAGCTCTCAACTCTGGAGTAGTGAACCCAGGGTCCTTTGCCAGCAATTTTGACTGTGGCGAGAGTGGTCAGAACTTGGAGTGGTCCTCTCCACCTGGCTCGTAGAGGATCATTGTCCCACCACTTAACATAGACCCAGTCTCCTGGTTGGAAGGAATGCGCAGGTGTCATAGCAGTCCTATGGGTCTGGATAGCACCCTGTAAGTCTGGAGCTTCTGCAAAGTAGAAGCTAAAGCCATCAGATATCTCTGTAAATGAAGTTTCCCTTTCATATGAATTTCACCTGGAATACTGGGACCTGGTATGGTCTGCTGTATAGTATCTCATAGGGACTGATGCTATCCCTCCGCCTTGGTTGTACACAGATTCTCAGTAAAACCACAGGCAAAGCCTGAACCCATGTCATACAAGTTTCCTGACAAATTTTGCTAATTTGTCTTTTGAGAGTCCCATTCATACGTTCAATGTTCCCACTCACTTGGGGTCTATAAGGTGTATGCAAATCCCAGGTAATTCCCAAAATCTGGTTAACTTCCCTAACTACTGTTGCAACAAAGTATGGTCCCCTATCTGATGACATCCTCAAGGGAACCCCGAACCTTGGGGTAAAACTGTCCAAGTGAGCTGTTTTCCTCCCTGCCTCAGGATTCTCCCACTCAAAGGCAAAGAGCTCTTGGCTGTCTTTATGCACAGGAATGCAGAAAAAGGCATCCCTCAGGTCTACAACAGTAAACCGTCCTAATTTGTCTGTCAGTCTGGTCAAAAGGGTGTACAGGTTGGCTACCACTGCATGTATGGTAATTTTGTTAGTTGCTCTTAAATCTTGTACTAATCGGTAACTCTTGCCATCTGCTTTCTTAATTGCTAAAATTGGGGTATTGAATTTGGACTCACATTGCATTAATAAACCATGTTGCACGAAATTTTCAGTTACAGGTGCCAATCCCTTGCAGTTTTATAATTTCAAACGGTACTGTTTTTGCCTTATTGGTGTGGCTCCTGGTTTGAGTGCAATACTCACTGGTTCTGCTTGTTTGGATCTTCCTGGGATATCACTGGCCCATACTATTGGATTTACCACATTTCCAACTTCACCCAGGATTTCATCAAATTTTTCCTGTATAAAAAGTGCAGCAACTTGGACAAATTTAGATTCAGGAATTGTAACTTGTACCCCTCCCCCTTTCTAAAATTTCATTTCTGCTTCCAATCTCGCTAGCAAGTCCCTTCCCAGTAAAAGTTGAGGGGAGTTAGACATGTAAAGGAATTGATGGGTTACCCAGTGCTTCCCCAGCTTAAATTTTAAAGGTTGAAAGAAAGGCCGTGTTTCAGCTACCCCAGTAGCCCAAACAACCTGTACAGTATCATGACTCAGTTTCCCTTCTAAGGCATTTAACACAGAATAGGCAGCTCCAGCATCCACCAGAAATTCAATGTCCTGTTTCCCCAGCTAAGCTACAGCCAATGGCTGGGACACTGAGCACCATGGCATTTGGTGCTTACAGCAGTGATGGAGCTGGCACATCAGCCCACCCCACCAGCCCTGCTGCTGCCAACTGCTGGGTGCCCACTACAGCCCTGCCTGAGCCCTTAAAGAGTTCATTTCATGTAAAGCAACACACAGATCACTATCAGGCTTCTTATGAATATTTTAATGAAAACAGAGGACCAGCTGTACAGACTCAGTCAAGAAATGACAACCTTAATCTTGGGGCGAATATAAAACTGGCAGATTCAGCTCCCCAGGTTTTTAATGCTTGCCACAGCCTCCCATTCTAGGCCACAGGACCTTGCTGAAAATTGAAAGCGTTCACAATCTGTTTTGCTGTTACTTGAAGTCTTGTTTAAGTATTTGCTTCATTTCTTACATAAAAAGATAACTAAAGAATTACCAAAAAATATGACAAACGAAGTATGGATTGAGTTCTTTGAGTTCACAGTAGAGTAATATACTTCCTTATAAAACTTTCTTTTGCAGGGCTGAAACAAACAGCAGATAAAATGAATCAAAGTGCTCTAGTTATGTTGGCACTTCCCATGTCATTCACAGGGAAAAAAAATTCAAGCATTTAAACAGAATCAAGTCTCCTAAATAAAACAAACTGACTTTGAAAATTTTACAAGTGACACATTAGCCTACGAGAGCATGATTTCCTTCAGCAATTTCAGTTAGTCCTTGGGCAGAGCAATCCTAAATTACATAGCAAGTTAGTGTCATGATAATACAGTCATCTAATACTATCCTTACAAATCCACACGAATAAAAAATGATAATAAAAATTTAAAAACCCTCAAATGACAAAACAAAACACTCAAAAATTACGTAGATTGGCCTATATTTATAAAAAGTAGTGATAACTAGTTATTGTAGTGTCGAGGATTCACAGCTATGGAAATAAAATTGATTCTAGCATAAAAACCCTGCTCTGTGGAGGATTATTCTGCATATCTTATTTGTGCTTTTAGCTCATTGGTAAGGTAAGTGGTCAGCACTCCTAACACCTTGTCTGTGAGACTAGAATTTGCCATTACAAGAGCAATCAGCTGAGCAGCATCAATCCAGTTTAAGTTCTTGACAACAGCTGTGGCTTCAGCACAGAGTTTCTGTTTCTCAGCAGCAGGCAATTCCATTAAAATCTGAGGGACTGGCTTGAAATCTTCAGAAGTTATCCATCCAATCAATCCACCAACTGCTCCTCCTAGGAAAGACAGTGAATTATTAGTCTTGACCAGTTAATGCTAAAGCCTGAAATTCTATCCACAGCCATCACCAACAATGGTCCCACCTTGATTAGAAATCAACCAAAAGTTGTCTATGTGCCTGCTTTAACTAGATTTATATAACAATATTCAAAGCACCAAAAAGGATTTTTAAAGCTCTTTACATCCACTGCAACCATAAAGAAACCCTTCATACAATCAACACTAATACCTTCAAGCTAGAAACCAGAAACAAAACACTCCCTGGGCCACTCTCTTAGGATAAGCTCGACTTCTAAATAGAACCTTGCCCAAGGAAAACAGCAGACCAAGAACTGCCTTAGCCATGTCATAATCTCTTACTAGATACTCCCAGACTGATCAAGGCTTTCTGCTTCTTTAGAGTCACACACTGCAGCCTCCTACACACAGGAAGGCCACCCCTGCAGGTGCTCAGAGACCAAACCCATCAGACACATTCAGGCTTTCATCTACCACAGGCACACCCCAGCCACCCCAGGTGGACAGGACATGCTCAGCTAAGGAGAAGGTCCCAGGTTATCAGGATGACAGCAGAGGGATGGATCATCTGCAGCTGATGTGACTGTGGCTGCAGAGACACCAGCCTGGCAGCCCTACAGGGCTCTTCTCCAGCAGCAACCCACAGGACTGACAGTGCTGACCAGGCCATGAATGGGAGGGAGGGAACTCTCACAATGGAGATATGGCAGAACTGACCCTGCCACCCTCAGAGACTGTTCCTAAAAAGTCATCTGTGCACTCACAGGGATGCAGTTTTCCATTAGGTAAAAATTCTTAATTTGCAGCTTCTACTCACTTAGCAATTTTTACCATGACACCAGAGAAATACTTGAAAGCCTAGCATGGCTGAATTAATCTTCAAGGGACTTTTATGAGAACATCAATGCCTGATTTAGGGGCACTTAATGCAAAAGCCACTGCAAGTATTGATGTCTAAGCTCCTGCTCCATTGAGACAAGATTTGTTACATGATCACACTTTTTCCACCAAGTCCACTCTGCACAGAGCAGGGAGTCCATGGGAAGCATGAGCAAGCTTCTCCAGCAGTGCTGCACATGGCAGGTAACTCACCCTCATTCCTGGTGCAAAGCAGCACGAGGGACAAGCCCTGCCACCAGTCCCACACCTATCCAGGCTGTTTGAGCAAGTCAAGGTGCACTTGACTATAAATGTCTCTCTAACTGTTGGGCTTATTTACTTTTCCAATTTAAAAAGTCAAATGAGAGGTTTATGATTTAGTTGCACTATAACTGAATCGTGGCTTTTAGTTTAGTTAATATTTTTTACTTTTAATATATGTGCTTATTATTGTATACTTTCAGTATAAAGTACTAGGTATACTTGTTCCAGTGCCTTCCTCAGTGTCTGAAGAACATCCATAGTGACTGGGAGACACTATGAAAGCTTAAACAAACACTTAAAAAGAGAAAATGCATCCGAGAATAACTTTATTTCTCTTCATCTCACTCATGAATGAGGCCACTTACATTATTACCTTTACTTCAGCTTACAAATTTCTTACAAAAGCTTAATTTCCCTCCTTTGTTCCTGATAACTTCAGTCATAGATTTGTCTAAATACTATTCTGGCTATTAATTACGTTTTGTACCTGTAATAGGAGTAATTACACAGCTTCACTTTGCATTTTCTGTTACCACTCCTCACAAATGCTTTGCTGTTTTTGTAACTCAACCTGATGGAGGCACATTGCAGTTCACTCCAGAATCAGTAAGCCTGTGCAATTCCTGCACCTGCTCACTTGACATTCAAGGGCCAGGGCCCACATGCCTTCAGTCACAAGGCAGCTTCCAAACTAGACAACTCTTAATTCCAGAGTTACAGAGGAGAAACAATTCTTTATTATTAGACTTTCTCTTTCCTGTAACAAAAAAAAAAAAAGCAAAGTGACAGGGAATAATGAATCCCAGTGGAAAAAACAAGTTCATGAGGACGTGGATATCAGGAACTTTTAAAATAGAGAAATTAGCATCATTTTTAGTAAGACCATTTGGGAAATGATCCTGCCCCATGCTAAGGCTTCTTCACCCTCACCCCGCCTTGCAGCAGGAAATCTCAGCACTGAATGCCCCTTTCCTTCAGCCCACACCTCCTCATTTCTCCACTCAAGGATTTAAGCCCCCTCGCTCCTAAAGCAAAGCACACTTACCTACAGCGATGCCAGGGGGGCCTCCCAGCACCCCACCCAAAAAGGCTGATGCTCCTGTCACCAGGGCTCCCCGGCCAGAATGTGCCACAGCAGCTTTCATGCCCTTCACCGTGGCCAGGTGGCTGAGCAGCGCCATCACGTCATCGGTGCGGATCGGCATCTCGCCCAGCCCAACTCCTGCAAAAGATGTTTTAAGTTATCTTTGCACCACTGCAGCTGAGACCAAACCGAGCTGCTAAATGGACTGGAAGGGAACAAATCCCTAGCATGCAAGGACAAAAGCAGGAAATAGTACCTGCTTTCTCTTTCAGTTTTCAGTGGTGGAAAACCGCTCCTTAAAGTAATTGCTGAAGGTCACTGAAACTGCCAATGAGATATCAGGCTAGTCCAGAAAAAAATGGGTTTATGACAAATTCAGACATCCTACAGTATCAAATTCATCAGTACGTTGCTTTTGGCCCGAGCTATTCCCATGTGTGTTCAGCATGACACACAACTCTGGGAAAAAGAGAGTGTTTCATTCTACCCCGACTAGCAAATTATAAATGACAAATCTGTCAGGTATCTTCTCATTGTCCTAATTTTTACTACAAATCAGTCAATTGATTTCACATATCAGGTCTTCTCTCTGTTTTGTTACATGTTTAAACACATCCATGCTGATTTCTGAAGGCAGGAGGCTGCCTGTAGCAACCAAGAAGTCCCTGAGGAAGTGTTGGAGGAAAGACCTCCTACTGGGACATTTATGCTCGAGGTACTCTGGAGTCAGGCCATCAGAAATGCACGGGTGGATGGATAAGGTAGTCTCAAAGCAGAGATGCCAGAAGAGTCTCATGTAGGAGGAAGCAGAGACACAGGACTCCAGCTTGTAAAATTCTGTCATGTGTCCTCAGCAAGGGACAGAGACCTGTCCCTGAGAACAAGCACTCTGGAACAAAGAAAAAGACTCTTCACCTCATTCACTTGCTGCTGCTGCTCATTTCATAAATACTTCCCCCTATGCACACCAGCTGAGGAAAGGGTTTCCAGTGATAATTAAAAACAAAGAAGTATTCAATAGGATTAAAAATAAAATCACATATACACAAGTTGCAGATTTCTCACTGTACATGTAATGTCAGATGAGCATTTGGGGTTTTTTCAGCAAACCTCTTATCCCAGTGTGTGTGCAATACTTTATCAGCCCAAGCCAAGACTGTTTTAGAATCTTTCCTGAATAGATCTCCTCTGTGGAAAGTGAAAGTGGAGTGGTATCACACTATTTTTCATATTAAAAATTAACTACTGCAAAAGAGAAAGCTTTCTTTTGCACTAAAATGGCTGACTGCAAATCATCCATGTCACTGCAGGACCCAAGCACTGCTGACACTGAACAGAAGTCTGGGCTTTGGAAAGGGACCACATATACTCCATAGCTGCAAAGAGGCACAGTAGGAAATTAATCAAATAGTTGATTTCTCTCACTACATTCATCTTTCTGCCCGTCTAAAGAAAACATCCAAGTTCATAATTTTACCACTGTTGCTTTTGGGTTCTTGGCAGGCTGATGACACAGCAGTGGCTCAGAAAGGCAGTATGTGTTGGTTAGGGACAGCAGAGCCTCACACCCCGCTTCCAGAGATACATGTATTATCTCACTCAACAGGGCTTAAGCTCCAAGTAGTGAAAAATGGCTGTCCTGTCTGTCCTAGAGCAGTACGGAAAAACTATACAACTAGTACAGCTCCCACTGCCAGGCCTGGGAAAGATGGAAAATGAGACAATGAAGCGTTTGTTTACACCTTTCTAACAAAAGGTGAGCAGCTTTCCACTCAGAGTGACATTCACACCAGCCCTGAGCAGTCTGAAGTGCTGCAGGATTCACTCCCCCCTCTCAGACACTGATTTGTGCTTGTGCTTCACCTCCATGGCATGCCCTCGGACTAACCCAGTGTGCTGAAAACAATTTGCATCTCCTCTCTGGGCTAAATTCAGTGAACGCTCACACAAAGCCCTCCAGAGTATGAAGGCTCTGCAGCACAGGTGGGACAGCACAAGTGGGAGAGCTGACAACACAGGGCTCTCACTGACAGCAACATTATCAGCTTTGCCCCCTCAAACTGAGGGAGTGCTCCAATGTAATAAAGCAATCTAATTGTAACAGATGTGAAATGATGTTTTATGAGCAGACAGGGCCTCAGCTGAGGCACGAGGCTCCTGCACTGGGCTGAACCTGGCTGCTCAAAGTCACCTGCATTACCATCCTCCACATGGCCAGTACGCCAGGTGTCTCTTGGTGACATGGCAAAGGTGACACAGTGCAAAGGTGATCAGCCACTCTTGGTTTCTCCAGATAAGCAAAACACTCTTTAATAACTAGCTTCAAAGTGTAGCTGACTTAAAGTTGAAAAACAGCCAGAGCATAACAAAAGTAGTAATCACACTGCTGCCTGGTGCTGTATGAATTTGTGGCAAGTAAATTCGTAACACATTAGTCAGCTTCAAGATAAAAAACACATTAGTCAGCTTCAAGATAAAACAGAAATTTATTGGGACTCAAGAAACTGAAAGTAGTTCTTCCATACTAAATTACTGACCATTTGGCTCCCCTCACAACTTCCGCAAAAGGAAATTCCCACTTGCAAAATTAACATTTATTTGGGCTTTTTTGGCTGGACTGAACCGGGTTCTTGGCATAGCAGAGTGGTTCCTGCTTCATTCTGGATGTGAGCATCACACTCCAAACTCTCAGAGACTTACAAGGAACACTCATTTTCTCTAAACTCTTAGCAAAAGTATTTTTGTGATCTCTTCTCATATTCACTATAATTTAAGTCCTGCAGAGAACATTACAGAGCACAGTACCTGAGGCACAGCACATACATGGTGTTTTTTTAACTGTACATACAGAGCACTAGTGGGAGCCACTGAAACATAAACCAAGTCCTAACATGTAAAGTAACCCCAGATTCCTACATTCAGCACAGAGAATTACGAATTCCTTGAAAAAAATTCAGTTCAGTCCCATTTAAAAATCAAGATGATCAATCAGGCAATTTTGAGTGAGCAGGTCTTTATTCAACCACCTACCACAGGCCATTAAAGGATATTTTGACAATATACCAACAAGCTGCAGCACAGAGACACCACAAAAGGCATTTAACTTGCTATTAGGATAAGCAGCTCCTACCAAAAAAATCAACTAAATAACTGTCAGCAGCCAGGCAGCTTGCTCAGAAAATCAAACAAGACGCTTATAAAGCTCTGCAGCTGCAAACCTCTAACACTTCACAGACTGGCAAGGTCTGTAAGAAGTCAGCTGCAAGAATGTGGAGCACAAAGTTGCATCTGACATCAAGCTACTGATGAGAATCACAAGCAAGCAGAAGAGGAAGACAAGCATGTTGCAAAACGCCAGTGGTGCTACAAAGGAGCAGGGGTCCTACCCCAGAATAGCAGAGAAGGAACTGTAAACTTTGTGTGTTAGAGGTACAGTCACGATAGCCAAAAGCAATTACAAACTCTGATGGTGTAACTGACAAGTAACTGAATGTGCAATTTGATCGTAGCACCTAATTGTTCCCTACTGAATTCACCCAGGCATTAGGAAACAGCAGGATTGTAAAATACTGCCTTTGGTCTAATGAAGAGATAGAAATGTCAACACCCATAAAACTGTGAACAGCTATGAAAGGCGCTAAGTCCCCACAGCTCCTACTGACTTCACATGGTACCAAGAACCTTCAGCTCCTCAAGGAAAACCCCAAACTCAGGAGTTCTAGAACATGAAGTCACTGACAAACCAAGCTTTATTGTGCAGTGGTTTTGTTCTACTGCAGTTCAGTGGCTGCTTTCCTTGTGTCCTTGTGGTCTCCCCAAATACTCATCCAACATCTTCAGTTCTGTACTGCAGTTAATGCTCCCTCCCTCACTTTCACTCCAAGGACAGTGGAACAAAGTGAGCAGTGCTCCTGCTCTCCTGCCCAAAGGGAATGGTAACATCATGTTACAACATCTCGACTTTGAACCTACAACCAGCAGGCTTCCTTAACAAGAAAAATGCCATAGAAAGAATTAAAACAACGACGACAACATAATACCCACCTCACTGAAAGTCCTGCTAATACAAATAATTGAAGAGGGTCCCCAGATAACTCTGTGGTGTGAACCTCATTTCAGGTCTTTCCAGTTTAACATTCCCATCTCATCACCCTACTGCCACCTGCACCAAATGATGACTTCAAACAAGCAAAAGCATTTCTATCCCTGGGCTCACTATCCCACTCAGAGAAAAATGAGCCTCTTCCCAAATGTCCACACAGGAGACATTCTCAGCAGCACCCAGCCTGCCCCACCACCGAGCTGTCCTCACCTTACCGCTTCTGGCTGAGGTAACTGAGTGACCATCTCTGCCACGTGCATGTATCCAGCACAAACCCCCACGCACACTGCACATCCCAAACACACCAGGCCATGAAGATACTGAGCTAAGCCCTCTTACCTGCAGCTGTCTGTATCATGGTGGACATCATATGGGGATGAACAAGAAAGGGAGGTGGCAATTTCTTCTGTCTCAACTGTACAGTAACAGCTCTGCAACCTTTTATAAGAAACATGAGAACAGCACTGAAGCTAATCCAAACACAAGGTACCACATACTAAGACACGGTAAAGAACACAACTTCACAAATAACAGTGTGCAAGGAGATGTCACCTGATTGTTTAAATAGGCCAGAAGTCCACCAGTTATTTCAATAACAGCTGGTGGACAGACAGGGACTCAAGATATTCCCATCTGCAAAGGAGGACTGTCTCTTCACTGGTCCATACACATCCTGGAATCATGAGCAGCATCTGGTTCCTAAATCGGCACTTTCGGAAAATCCTGCCTTTAGAGCCTGGTCTAGTACTTGAAACCTGCAAAGCAGGTGGTCTGTCTGATAGAAATCATGATTGGCATCAGCAGCCAGTAAATATACCAGTTTTGAACCTGCTCTGCATTTGCAATTTTCATTTCTTTTCCAAAGAAAGGGTTTACTCCTGCTTGATGGCATAAAGGTTAAAACATGCTTAATGCCATTTTCACCTCAGCATTTGCCACTCTTCTTTCTTAACCATAAGGATTCACTGTATATACAAATATTTACTTTGTTACTATGGATTCACACAGATTTCTTTTGAAGTACTACAAATATTTACTGTAATATGTTACTATGGATTCACTCAGATTTCTTTTGGTTTCAGTTATATGAGGAGATGGTAAGAAACTCTTGTATTTCCTAGACAACCTGAATTCAATTGAAATGCATAAAAGAGCATTTCTATATTGTTTTGTAAGAATTGAGACCTTAAGAGCATTGCTCTTCTTCTGTGTGTTTATCAAAGCATTTAATATAATCAAAGCATTTAATTGGTTTATTTAACACAAGAGGTAACAAATTTACTCATTAGATGAGCAAACTACTTCTATGCACCTAGAAGCTGATTTTACAAGGCTCTTAGATGCCAAAAATTGCAGGTAAAAATTCAATGGGAATTATCTCATTCCACTGAGCTGAAAGGAAATTTGGCACCTAACCTGTCTAGGCACTCAGCTTACCTGGTCTGCTAAATTACAAAGCATCTGTGAAAGACTGGCCATAACTCCTTCCTCTGACTTGTATTATACCCATTCATTGTCTTTCTAATCATTGAGTTATTTTCCCCCCATTTCCTTGCCAATTTCTCTGTTTTGAAGGCTATATTAAAAAGAGTTACAGGTCGCTTTCATTAGCTAGCTGATACTGAAGCCGACAATGAGACTTTCAGTTAAGAGAGAGAAAAGAGCTGACCCTCAGAAACACAAATAGCGGAGCTGTTCCCCTGCAGAGGTACCTAGCACAGCACACTGCGGTGCTATCTTCAAAATCTGAACTAAGCCTGACAATTTAAGATGTTTTGCCTGACTCATTGCAAAAACATAAAACTTCATCTCTTTAAAATTTATCAACATGTCCTGAATGTTTTAAAATTTATTAAAAATGTTATTACTAAAATGGGCTGAGCATAGAATGTAATTATGAATCCTTTCAAATAGCTGAAATTTAATCACACCACAGCTATTTATTTATGTTCTTGTCAATTTTGGGTTTACTGCTGCTGAAGCACTGCTCCCGCCGCAATGTGACTCGGGGAAATGAGGATGTTCGTTCGGAACCCACCTAGAGGGGTTCCTGTGTCACCCGCTCGGGGTGACCGTGCCTGGGTTGCGGTGGATGATCTCAGAGCTCCCCTCCCACCACAGTGACTCGGGGATTCTGTGCTGCTCGAGGGGGGTTCAGCGGGGCCTGGAGGCCTTTAGCGCCATTAGCGCCGCCCCCGGCCCAGTTCCCAGCTCCGGGCCCGGCCGCAGGGGCTGGCGCGGCTCCCCCGGCGCTCCGTGCCCGTGGGGCGCGGCGCCGGCGGCCGCACACGCGAACCCCGCGGGCCGACGGCGCTGCCCGGGGCGCGGGGCCCTCACGGACGGAGCCAGCGCCGCGCCCCGCCGCCTCCCTCGTTCCCTCCGTCCTTCCCTTCTTCCCTCCCCCGCCTACCTCAGCCGGCAGCGCCCAGCTCTCGGCCGGCCGGGCAGGACACAGCGGTGGCGCCGGAGGAGGAGCCCTGCGGAGCGCCCGGCCCGCCCTCAGCTCGGCCGGCCGCGGGGCGCTGGGCTTGGGCGGCGGGGCCGCACTCTCCGCCGCGGCCGCGGGCCCTGCGCGCCTGCTCCGCCGCCGCCTCCGCCCGCCCCGCAGCCGGCAGTGGCACGGCCTCGGTGCCGGGCGTCACTCGCTGTGCCGGGCCCGGAGCAGCCACCAGGGTGCTCACGGCCAGCCTGCAACCTGCGCCACAGGCAGCTGCTGGCAGAGGAGAAGAAGGAGGCAGAGGCGGATCGGAGGCAGGCGGAGCCGATCCGCTCCGCCGTGGGCTACGAGCCCTCCAGCGGCGATGACAGCGACAGGTCTGACGACGAGAAAGCCGAGCAGTGGCCAGCAGACACTGAGTTTTATACCTCAGGAGTATCCTGGTCGTCTTTCCACAGCTGACCTCCCCGGGAGGTGGTGGCCTTCAGACACCGGGAAGCCAACCTCTGGCCTCCAGCGTGTGTCCTTCTCGGTGTTGTCTCCGGAGGCCGTGCCCAGGAAGATGGGTCTTGGTGTGTCTTGTCAGGGCAGAGATGAGGGTACCCCTCTGAGAACCCTCATACCATGTGAGCACAGAGAGAACAGCTCAGGAGGAGCACTGAGGACTGGGGCAGTGCCCTGTGGGTCAGTCTTGGCCAAATGAGCTCACCTTCGGTGCCTTATTCTTCCTCTCTGCTAAAACACAGCCATGCAAACATCTTCTTTCAAGTGTTTTGAGATTGGCTCTTGGGAGAAAAAGGAGCAAGAAATCCCAGAGCTGAGCACATTTGCCTGCTCACAGTGTGTTCCTCTGTCACAGCAAGGGCCACTCTGGATGCCACTTTCCATGAGCATTCTGAGATTCTCACTGCAGCCCTGCCAGCCTGGGGGAATAGCTGCCCATCCCTGCACTGTAAGGCTCCAGCTTCTCTGTCTTCACTTGCATCTCTCCAGGCTGGAAACACTTCAGAGAATGGTGCTTTGAGTGCAGGGAGCTTGTGTGAGGCTCAGTGTGAGCAGCCCTAGCAAAGCACTGGAGCATCCAGCTCTCTCAGATGGAAAGAGGCCATGCCAGTGGTACCAGGCCAGGAGGAGGAAGGAGAGGGGAAAAGGACTGTAACAGTGTGTCTTTTTGGAGTGCAGCTACAGCCTTTCTAAATCCCAGTCAGTCTCTCCGTAGAGAAACTGCTTTAGAAGTATTCAGGCAGCAATTCAAGCTCACACCACCTCACACGTTACAAGGCTAACTCAGCAGAAAGGCAGAAGGCTCCCAGCCCCAGAACAATTTCCAAGCAAGTGTTTATTCCAGTGAGCTGAAGGTGAATCCGGAGGCAAAGAGGGTGAACGTGATTTTTCTTAGTTATGTAGGGTCTCAGATTCGTGGGTGGTACAAAAGAGGACAGGGCAGGGGCCAGGTGACCAAAGGGAAGAGAGGAACTGGACACCAACCCCCATAGCCGAAGGGGAAATAGGGAAAGGGGATGCCATGGGCTGGGTGATGGGCTTGGGAAACTCAGGGAGAACACTGCACAATGTCTGCAAGGATTCATAGGGGGAAGCCTTTTTACATCTAAGGTATCCTTAATCTTCACTTTTCCAGGGCAGGGCAGTTGGAAATTCATTTAACGGCAGGAGGGTGTCCACAAGAGACACGGAAAATTACACTAAGCAGTGAAATATGGAGGGCGAGAGGTACTGCCGCTCACTCAGTAACTAAGGGCAGAGCCCAGATCTCAAACACAGGCAGTTGTACCAGATTACTAGAAACTGGTTTACAATTTCTATGGGTATAATAAAAAGCATTTCAGAGAATACTCTTAGAGTATCACAGGAGCGCAGAGGATCAGAGTGAAATGATCTAAATTCCATCCACATCTATTACACTGATAAAAGTGATAAAAATCCATTCATTAACTACGTTTGGGCCCCCTGTAAAATGGGGGTCATGATATTGATGTCTGAAACCACTGAAACTTGTAAAGGTCTGCTTAAGTACTAGATACTATTACAGATGAACAGGAACCCCCATTTTTCCATCGGCCTGCATTATAATCGGTTGTCAGCTCTGTTCATGCTGGGTTTGAACAGCTGATGAGCACAGGATGCCAACTCCATCTCACTGGATCATTCAGTCATCTGCCACTGCTAGCAGTGTGTTGTTTTGGAAAGACTGAATTTAATTTGTGAAATAACCAGAAAATTGCAACTAGAAGTAAAGGATTCATTTAAAAAGTATTTTTACATGGATATAGTTTTAAAGTCTTTAAAAAGTTGCAGTATATGTAATCTGCCAATGAAACTGAAAACCCACTCATTTCAGGCTTGGCATTATCAAAATGACAAGGTGAAGAGTGCCCATTTACTACTCATTTCCATCTCCTTTTCACATCACTGAAAAAGTGTTATCAGATGCTGAGAACAATCACTGTCCTGCACTCCACTGAATTTATCAGAGGCAAATGGTAGGTGTAGAAACGAATTAATCAAATGCATATAATAGCAGTTTCTCAGTTTAAAGCTTCACCGTTTAAACCTTACAGAAACCTCATCACACACATGGAGATAGAGCTTTATTTTAGGCAAAAAAAAATGAACTTGTCAGAGCAGTTTCACTTGACTTTACATACAAAGAAGGCACACCTGCACATTTTTCTACCTACAAACCTGTCTTAGGAGTGCCTTGAAACACAATGTGAACAATGGCTGGGACACTGAGCACCATGGCATTTGGTGCTTACAGCAGTGATGGAGCTGGCACATCAGCCCACCCCACCAGCCCTGCTGCTGCCAACTGCTGGGTGCCCACTACAGCCCTGCCTGAGCCCTTAAAGAGTTCATTTCATGTAAAGCAACACACAGATCACTATCAGGCTTCTTATGAATATTTTAATGAAAACAGAGGACCAGCTGTACAGACTCAGTCAAGAAATGACAACCTTAATCTTGGGGCGAATATAAAACTGGCAGATTCAGCTCCCCAGGTTTTTAATGCTTGCCACAGCCTCCCATTCTAGGCCACAGGACCTTGCTGAAAATTGAAAGCGTTCACAATCTGTTTTGCTGTTACTTGAAGTCTTGTTTAAGTATTTGCTTCATTTCTTACATAAAAAGATAACTAAAGAATTACAATAAAAATGTGTCAAAGAACAGATGGAGTCCTTGGAGTTTACAAGTTGCTTATGGAAAACTTTCCTTTGCAGGGCTGAAACAAACAGCAGATAAAATTAATCAAAGTGCCCTAGTTATGTTGGCACTTCCCATGTCATTCACTGGGAAAAAAATTCAAGCACTTAAACAGAATCAAGTCCCCTAAATAAAAAAAAACCTGACTTTGAAATTTTTACAAGTGACACATTAGCCTACGAGAGCATGATTCCCTTCAGCAATTTCAGTTAGTCCTTGGGCAGAGCAATCCAAGATTACATAGCAAGTTTGTGTCATGATAATACAGTCATCTAATACTATCCTTACAAATCCACACGAATCAAAAATAATAATAATGATGATAAAAATTTAAAAACCCCACACACCAAAACCAAACACTCAAAAATTACTTAGCCTGGCCTATATTTATAAATAATTTCAGTAGTAGTGATAACTAGTAATTGTTGTGTTGAAGATTCACAGCTATGGGAATAAAATTATTTCTAGCCTAAAAAGCCTGCTCTGTCGAGGATTATTTTCGATATGCTATTTTTGCCTTTAGCACATTGGTAAGATAATTTTTCAGCACTCCTAACACCTTCTCTCTGACAGTAGGATTTTTCATTACAAGAGCAATCAGCTGCTGAGCATCCTTCCATTGTAAGTTCTTGACAACAGCTGTGGCTTCAGCACAGAGTTTCTGTTTCTCAGCAGCAGGCAATTCCATTAAAATCTGAGGGACTGGCTTGAAATCTTCAGAAGTTATCCATCCAATCAATCCACCCACTGTTGCTCCTAGGAAAGACAGTGAATTATTAGTCTTGACCAGTTAATGCTAAAGCCTGAAATTCTATCCACAGCCATCACCAACAATGGTCCCACCTTGATTAGAAATCAACCAAAAGTTGTCTATGTGCCTGCTTTAACTAGATTTATATAACAATATTCAAAGCACCAAAAAGGATTTTTAAAGCTCTTTACATCCACTGCAACCATAAAGAAACCCTTCATACAATCAACACTAATACCTTCAAGCTAGAAACCAGAAACAAAACACTCCCTGGGCCACTCTCTTAGGATAAGCTCGACTTCTAAATAGAACCTTGCCCAAGGAAAACAGCAGACCAAGAACTGCCTTAGCCATGTCATAATCTCTTACTAGATACTCCCAGACTGATCAAGGCTTTCTGCTTCTTTAGAGTCACACACTGCAGCCTCCTACACACAGGAAGGCCACCCCTGCAGGTGCTCAGAGACCAAACCCATCAGACACATTCAGGCTTTCATCTACCACAGGCACACCCCAGCCACCCCAGGTGGACAGGACATGCTCAGCTAAGGAGAAGGTCCCAGGTTATCAGGATGACAGCAGAGGGATGGATCATCTGCAGCTGATGTGACTGTGGCTGCAGAGACACCAGCCTGGCAGCCCTACAGGGCTCTTCTCCAGCAGCAACCCACAGGACTGACAGTGCTGACCAGGCCATGAATGGGAGGAACTCTCACAATGGAGATATGGCAGAACTGACCCTGCCACCCTCAGAGACTGTTCCTAAAAAGTCATCTGTGCACTCACAGGGATGCAGTTTTCCATTAGGTAAAAACTCTTAATTTGCAGCTTCTACTCACTTAGCAATTTTTACCATGACACCAGAGAAATACTTGAAAGCCTAGCATGGCTGAATTCATCTTCAAGGGACTTTTATGAGAACATCAATGCCTGATTTAGGGGCACTTAATGCAAAAGCCACTGCAAGTATTGATGTCTAAGCTCCTGCTCCATTGAGACAAGATTTGTTACATGATCACACTTTTTCCACCAAGTCCACTCTGCACAGAGCAGGCAGTCCATGGGAAGCATGAGCACTGCAAGCTTCTCCAGCAGTGCTGCACATGGCAGGTAACTCACCCTCATTCCTGGTGCAAAGCAGCACGAGGGACAAGCCCTGCCACCAGTCCCACACCTATCCAGGCTGTTTGAGCAAGTCAAGGTGCACTTGACTATAAATGTCTCTCTAACTGTTGGGCTTATTTACTTTTCCAATTTAAAAAGTCAAATGAGAGGTTTATGATTTAGTTGCACTATAACTGAATCATGGCTTTTAGTTTAGTTAATATTTTTTACTTTTAATATATGTGCTTATTAATGTATACTTTCAGTATAAATTATCAGGTATACTTGTTCCAGCGCCTTCCTCAGTGTCTGAAGAACATCCATAGTGACTGGGAGACACTACGAAAGCTTAAACAAACACTTAAAAAGAGAAGATGCATCCGAGAATAACTTTATTTCTCTTCATCTCACTCATGAATGAGGCCACTTACATTATTACCTTTACTTCAGCTTACAAATTTCTTACAAAAGCTTAATTTCCCTCCTTTGTTCCTGATAACTTCAGTCATAGATTTGTCTAAATACTATTCTGGCTATTAATTACGTTTTGTACCTGTAATAGGAGTAATTACACAGCTTCACTTTGCATTTTCTGTTACCACTCCTCACAAATGCTTTGCTGTTTTTGTAACTCAACCTGATGGAGGCACATTGCAGTTCACTCCAGAATCAGTAAGCCTGTGCAATTCCTGCACCTGCTCACTTGACATTCAAGGGCCAGGGCCCACATGCCTTCAGTCACAAGGCAGCTTCCAAACTAGACAACTCTTAATTCCAGAGTTACAGAGGAGAAACAATTCTTTATTATTAGACTTTCACTTTCTTGTAACAAAAAAAAAAGCAAAGTGACAGGGAATAATGAATCCCAGTGGAAAAAACCACCATCAGGACGTGGATATCAGGGACTTTTTAAATACAGAAATTAGCATCATTTTTAGTAAGACCATTTGGGAAATGATCCTGCCCCATGCTAAGGCTTCTTCACCCTCACCCCGCCTTGCAGCAGGAAATCTCAGCACTGAATGCCCCTTTCCTTCAGCCCACACCTCCTCATTTCTCCACTCAAGGATTTAAGCCCCTCTTGTTCCTGAAGCAAAGCACACTTACCTATAAAGATTCCAGGGGGGCCTCCCAGCATGCCCCCCACAAAGGTTGTTGCACCTGCCAGCAGTGCTCCCCGTTTAGAATGTTTGTAAGCAACCTGCAGCTTCTCCACCAAGGCAAGCTTCTCGAGCATCACCATCACATCCTCAACACGGGTCAGAGTGTCGGCCCTCGAGTTGTTCATGGGTAGGGACGCACTCCCATACTTGGCCTGCCAAAATTCTGCAAAAGATGCTTTCAGTTACCTTTTCACCACTGCAACTGAGACTAAACCTAGCTGCTAAATGAATTTGATGGGAATGAAACCCTAGCATTCAAGGACACACACAGGAAATAACACCTGCTTTCTCTTTGGATTCTCGGAAAACCAGCCCTTACAGTAATTGCTGGAGGTCTCTGAAACTGCCAATGAGATAAAAAAATAGGTTTATGACAAATTCAGAGATTCTACAGTATCAAATTCTTCAGTATATTGCTTTTGGCCTGAGCAATTCCCATGTGTTTTCCCATCACACAGAGCTCTGGGGAAGAAGAGAGTTTAACCTTACCACAAGTAGCAGATTATAAATGACAAATCTGTCAGGTATCTGCAGGAGAACAGACATTCTAAGTTATTAAGCATAGTCAAAGCTGGAACAACACCAGGGGTAAGGAATGACGCTACATAAAGACCTGATTACAATCAACACAACTTGTTAAATCTAATCATGGCAATGACACAGGGTCTTGCAGCATGAGAAAAATAAAAATTATGTCCAATGTCTCTAGGGGAAATTGAGATAAATGACCATTATTTTAAAGTTCAAATAGTTGAGACTCAAGAGAAAGTCCATCAACTGGAAATGTTGATCTTTTGACATCACTGAATGTCCTTTTGGGAACTTGGAACAGGAAATAGCTGAAGAAGGTAGAACACTTTACCACAATGATGACATAAGGCTTTTGTTGACAAGTTTCTTCTGTATGTCTTCAGAGACAGCCATGTTCTGGCAATCTTACTTTTGCTCCTGTTCTGATTACGAAGGCTGAGTGGTGATGAAGTCATTTCTCTTCTCACTGAACCTCATTATCTCAGAGGTAATTGATGTCTGATCAAATGAATAGATGATTACTTTTAACTGTTGATGATAAAATACAGGAGTATCTTCTCCTTAAGTTAATGAATTGATTGGGCCTTGCCATTGCACATTCCCTTAAGGAAATTAGCAAAAATTAGCAATATTTTTTCAGAAAAAAAATTGTTGTATGAATATTGTATTATTTGGACTTCTTTAAGAGCTAATTATCCCTTTTTTGTTTTCAAAACAGTATGCATGACTCTTGCTAAGGACATGAAGGGAATAACAAAACAATTTATGTAGTGAAACAAGAAACTGACAGCAGTTAGGGATAAGTCAAATACAACAATCAGAAATATTTCAGGTAACAGACATAATTAATAACACATGTGAAATTAGGTAATTAACAATCTCTGAAATACTGTACCATCATCCCAGAGTCTGCAACAGCTGACAAACCTCAAATCAATGCAGATTTGGACAATCATTCTCCAGATAATGGTTCTCCAAGCTCTTGTCAAAGATAGGTCCAGCTGTCATATCCAGAGGGTCAAATTGCCAAGTTAAGGCAACTTGTATATTGTTTTGAGGCAGAAAACACCTGGGTCTGTTGGCAAATTTCTCATCCACATAGAACTAAGGCCTGGCCACTGCCTGAGCTCTAACTGAAAGAGAATTCCCTAGACCTATTTTTAAAGAAGGCTGTTAAGAATCTTAGGGTGAAAGACAAATTGAACCATCTAGTAGCTGGTTCCCTCCAAAATTCCTTCAAGACAGGAATGTTTTAAACACAGCAAACTGTTGGAGTGCTTCTGTAACAAGAACCAGACATGACAATATCATCAGTTCAGAGGAGACTTTCAACAAAGCTCAGATATTGTTTCTTGGAACTCTGAAAAATATTTAAAAATTTTAAGATAGCACTGGGTCAAACCACTGAGCTAGTGCAGAGACTAGCTAGAGAGGTAGCCTGGTCTAAGACATGTATAAGCAGCTAGAAAACAAATTAACACATTTTTAAAACAAGGTCCTTAACAATAGCAGTTATGAAATGCTTAAAGCAATTTAAAAAAACAAACTCTTGAAACAACATGTGTTTTCTAAGATGCTGACTATAAAACAATAATATCAACTTAAGAATAATGTCTATTATAGTATCAGTAAGTTCACACCATGGAATTAATATTCAGACCTCACGTTTGAGATAGAGATGGTCAAGCCACAGACTCTTGTCTAAAAATGTGAAAAGGTCCTGGTTTATTCTTCTTTATAATTTAACTATCCTGATCTTAACTACTCACTGACTTTTGACTGCAGTAAACTCCCACTGTAGGGTTCTTTTTGCAGACTCTGAACTGTTGGTTATGTCCTACTAGAATATGACCGTATTGAATTCTGACTGAATTCTGACTATGACAAGTGTCTCCTTGCCTCCTCTCACTGCAGGCTTTCACCTAGCTCAGCTTTGACTGCAAACTCCTACTGCAGAGTACAACTGCAGACCCAGACTGACTTCACAGCACATTCCTCACAGCAGCAAGTGCCTTTCCTATTTGGTCAGTCTTCTAGTCTTCTCAAACTGTTCTTTCAATACCTTCAATTGCTTCTTCTGCAGGATCTTCTCCTGACTAGCTATCCTATTTTTTTTACACTCATAATGCAGCTGTGACTTATCAGGGATGAAGTAATCTGTAACCTTTTCTCTTAAAAATATATTAGTTATAACTATTTGAAAAGGCTGAAATAATATATTCTAAATATTCATGTATTTATAACAGTAAAATGAAACAAAAGGGAAGTAAAATTTTGAGATCTTTCAACAAATGATTTGGAGTCTGAAAACCAGGATGGAAGCAAAAAGAGACTGCACAGATAAACCCAGTCTAAAGCTAAGAAGAAACACAGCATTCCACAGCAAGGATGGAGAGCAACACTCCATGAAGAAGAAAGGTTAGAGAGTTCATCTATCATCCAGAGCAAGATCCCCAAGGGCCTCTACCTTTCTTTCAAGTTCAAAAATATCAGCAGGCCCAGAGAACCCCTAGAAAACACAGAAAAGCCCAAAAGCTCTGCCTCCAGCACAGCCTGCATGGCCACAACCCATAGGTACTAAGAGGCATGAAAAATAAAACACTGAACAATTTACCAGTAAGAACTATAATAACTCAGATTAAACAACACTCAAACTCAATATAAATCAGTCTAAAGAAAACTTAACATCTGGATACTGAAGCAATAACATATAACTTAACAGTACTCTGACCTAAACACAGTAGCTTAATTGTGCTTAATTCTATCAATCCTTAATTTATATTAAATATAACCTTGAGTATAATTTATGGTAACTGCAGCTTTACTAAATAAAAAGAGACAACAACCTAAAGTTTGGTAAACTGCTATTGAACTTTGTATCATTTTACAGATGTCTGTACAATATATTCTAGCTTCTTCTATTTCCTTCTGCATTTTTGACAAGTTTCTGGGTTGTTGGATTGCTGTTACTCTCTTCTTTGAGATTCCTGACAAGGGTTGGTTTGTTGTTGTCGTTGTTCTGTTTTCTTGGGGTTTTTTTTTTGTTTGCTTGTTTGTTTGTATTTTGATGGTTGGTTTTTGGTGGTTCTTCATGAGCTTACATGGACCTTCTCAGTGGCGGCTGCGTTCCCTATGGTGGGGCCAGCTGGCCCCGGAGGGATGCCAGGCAGGGGATGGGCATTTAACAGTAGTTAAAATGTAACTTTTTAGGAGAAGGGGGAAGTTTCCCCCTCTTCTCCAGCAGATGTTCAGTAGAGAGGAAGAAACTGAAATAACAAAAAGTTGTATTTGTCTGGAGATGGAAAAGTTTTGAGAAAAACATTAATTAAGATAAATTTATTGCCTCCATGTACCATGAAATTATTCAGATGCGCGCATATATAGTATTTACTGACATAATGTAGGCTTAGTACGCATGTGTAACCAATGGGTTCAGTGGAAGGACACAAGAGGAAGATGAGAGCCTTCCTCCCCAAGACCCCTGAAAATGAGGAGACCCCTAAAAAGGGGATGGTGGAGTGTGCACAGTGGAGGTGGAAATAGGTGGTGATGAGACCAGTGATGTAAATGCTTATAAATTAAAAATAAGAGAGAATGAGAGGTGACACACAGTATTAAAATGGTAATTTTAGAACATTTTATTTGTATGGGGGACAGGAGACCATGTCCTGCTCCATACCCCGCGGGAATGTATCCCGCGGTATAAATTTGCTTTTGTATTATTATTTAGAACCAATGTTCAAATTAAAATTGCTGCTATATTTAATTTTTTTTGGAGTTTGGTTTTGGATTGGATAATTAAGCAGCACATCCATTTGTAACGATTTAATACGTCAAAATCTCTCTCTTTAATCGTTTTTCGTCTCACTTCAGTCCAATTAAATAGATTTTAAACTGTTTCCTGAAAAATCTCGTGATTTAAAATCTGAGGGGAGGGAGTGGTGGTGTGTCTCCTTCTCCGCACATGCGGAGTGCTGCCGGGGCACAGCGCCCGGTTCCGCGCCGTGTTCAAACTCAGTTCGCTCGGGAGGGCCGCCCGGGCCGGGGCTCGTACATCCGCACGGCTGGGCGAGCCTTGGGCACAGAGAGCCCGAAAAGGGTTTGCTGGGACTTGTGCGGGGTCTGTCATGGGCTCTGCAGCTCCGGTTTCGGCGGGACTACCTGCGGTTTCTGCTGGGGGCAGTCACGGAACTGCTCGCTGGAACCTCTGGCTCGCTCAGAACTTCATTAAATACGCGGCACGCAGGGAGCAAAGAAGCAGTAACTTCATCTGCCTTTATGTAGCTTCCGGGAGATTTCTGATTACCCAGAGCAATAAATCTTTTATTTCTTGCCTCAATTTGCAGAGTGATCCTTTTCTTCTTTTGGTGTCTATCGCCATTTCAGCTTCATTAGCCCTTTTAAGACCTCCAGCTCATATTTAACTTCTCTCTCAGAGAGAATAAGCTGGGGGACATTTAGCATGGCTTGTTTTTCTTTCGACAGTGCCTCTCCCTATCCCCCAGCCGTGGTCACTCACCTGCATTTCGGTGTTCCCGCTGCAGCGTACCGAGTTTTGTATCCGGAGCCTTTTCCCAGGAGTGTTCACACAAATGTGGTATTGGAGCCTCCCAATCGTTGCCTCTGACCGGGCGTCCTGCCTTTACACTTCTCTGCTCGTCTTTATACGATACAGAAATCGGATCTGTCTCCATCACCCTTGCCTGCATCGTGTCGTGGATTCACCAATATGCAGGGGATCAGAATCTCGGCCAGCCCAAATCCTGCAAAAAATGTCTTATCTTTTTACCACTGCAACTGAGACTAAACCTAGGTGCAAAATGAATTTGAGGGGAACAAACCCCTGGTATTTAAGGACAAGCACAGGAAATAGCACTCTCGTTGAATTCTCGGAAAACCAACCCTTACAGTAATTGCTGACGGTTACTGAACCTGCCAATGAGATCTCAGAGTGAAAAAAAAAAAAAAAAAAAAAAAAAAAAAAAAAAAAAAAAAAGTTTTATGACAAATTCAGAGATTCTACAGTATCAAATTCTTCAGTACATTGTTTTTGGTCTGAGCGATTCCCATGTATTTTCCCATCACACAGACCTCTGCTACCACAAGTAGAAGATTATAAATGACAAATCTGTTGGGTATCTGCAGGAGAATGGGCAACTGGACACCAAACCAAGAAGTTCTGAGGAAGTGTTGGAGGAAAGACCTCCTACTGGGACATTTATGCTCGGGGTACTCTGGAGTCAGGCCATCAGAAATGCACGGGTGGATGGATAAGGTAGTCTCAAAGCAGAGATGCCAGAAGAGTCTCATGTAGGAGGAAGCAGAGACACAGGACTCCAGCTTGTAAAATTCTGTCATGTGTCCTCAGCAAGGGACAGAGACCTGTCCCTGAGAACAAGCACTCTGGAACAAAGAAAAAGACTCTTCACCTCATTCACTTGCTGCTGCTGCTCATTTCATAAATACTTCCCCCTATGCACACCAGCTGAGGAAAGGGCTTCCAGTGATAATTAAAAACAAGGAAGTATTCAATAGGATTAACAATAAAATCACACATACACAAGTTGCAGATTTCTCACTGTACATGTAATGTCAGATGAGCATTTGGGGTTTTTTCAGCAAACCTCTTATCCCAGTGTGTGTGCAATACTTTATCAGCCCAAGCCAAGACTGTTCTAGAATCTGCACTGGGCTGAACCTGGCTGCTCAAAGTCACCTGCATTACCATCCTCCACATGGCCAATACGCCAGGTGTCTCTTGGTGACATGGCAAAGGTGACACAGTGCAAAGGTGATCAGCCACTCTTGGTTTCTCCAGATAAGCAAAACACTCTTTAATAACTAGCTTCAAAGTGTAGCTGACTTAAAGTTGAAAAACAGCCAGAGCATAACAAAAGTAGTAATCACACTGCTGCCTGGTGCTGTATGAATTTGTGGCAAGTAAATTCGTAACACATTAGTCAGCTTCAAGATAAAAAACACATTAGTCAGCTTCAAGATAAAACAGAAATTTATTGGGACTCAAGAAACTGAAAGTAGTTCTTCCATACTAAATTACTGACCATTTGGCTCCCCTCACAACTTCCGCAAAAGGAAATTCCCACTTGCAAAATTAACATTTATTTGGGCTTTTTTGGCTGGACTGAACCGGGTTCTTGGCATAGCAGAGTGGTTCCTGCTTCATTCTGGATGTGAGCATCACACTCCAAACTCTCAGAGACTTACAAGGAACACTCATTTTCTCTAAACTCTTAGCAAAAGTATTTTTGTGATCTCTTCTCATATTCACTATAATTGAAGTCCTGCAGAGAACATTACAGAGCACAGTACCTGAGGCACAGCACATACATGGTGTTTTTTTTAACTGTACATACAGAGCACTAGTGGGAGCCACTGAAACATAAACCAAGTCCTAACATGTAAAGTAACCCCAGATTCCTACATTCAGCACAGAGAATTACGAATTCCTTGAAAAAAATTCAGTTCAGTCCCATTTAAAAATCAAGATGATCAATCAGGCAATTTTGAGTGAGCAGGTCTTTATTCAACCACCTACCACAGGCCATTAAAGGATATTTTGACAATACACCAACAAGCTGCAGCACAGAGACACCACAAAAGGCATTTAACTTGCTATTAGGATAAGCAGCTCCTACCAAAAAAATCAACTAAATAACTGTCAGCAGCCAGGCAGCTTGCTCAGAAAATCAAACAAGACGCTTATAAAGCTCTGCAGCTGCAAACCTCTAACACTTCACAGACTGGCAAGGTCTGTAAGAAGTCAGCTGCAAGAATGTGGAGCACAAAGTTGCATCTGACATCAAGCTACTGATGAGAATCACAAGCAAGCAGAAGAGGAAGACAGGCATGTTGCAAAACGCCAGTGGTGCTACAAAGGAGCAGGGGTCCTACCCCAGAATAGCAGAGAAGGAACTGTAAACTTTGTGTGTTAGAGGTACAGTCACGATAGCCAAAAGCAATTACAAACTCTGATGGTGTAACTGACAAGTGACTGAATGTGCAATTTGATCGTAGCACCAAATTGTTCCCTACTGAATTCACCCAGGCATTAGGAAACAGCAGGATTGTAAAATACTGCCTTTGGTCTAATGAAGAGATAGAAATGTCAACACCCATAAAACTGTGAACAGCTATGAAAGGCGCTAAGTCCCCACAGCTCCTACTGACTTCACATGGTACCAAGAACCTTCAGCTCCTCAAGGAAAACCCCAAACCCAGGAGTTCTAGAACATGAAGTCACTGACAAACCAAGCTTTATTGTGCAGTGGTTTTGTTCTACTGCAGTTCAGTGGCTGCTTTCCTTGTGGTCTCCCCAAATACTCATCCAACATCTTCAGTTCTGTACTGCAGTTAATGCTCCCTCCCTCACTTTCACTCCAAGGACAGTGGAACAAAGTGAGCAGTGCTCCTGCTCTCCTGCCCAAAGGGAATGGTAACATCATGTTACAACATCTCGACTTTGAACCTACAACCAGCAGGCTTCCTTAACAAGAAAAATGCCATAGAAAGAATTAAAACAACGACGACAACATAATACCCACCTCACTGAAAGTCCTGCTAATACAAATAATTGAAGAGGGTCCCCAGATAACTCTGTGGTGTGAACCTCATTTCAGGTCTTTCCAGTTTAACATTCCCATCTCATCACCCTACTGCCACCTGCACCAAATGATGACTTCAAACAAGCAAAAGCATTTCTATCCCTGGGCTCACTATCCCACTCAGAGAAAAATGAGCCTCTTCCCAAATGTCCACACAGGAGACATTCTCAGCAGCACCCAGCCTGCCCCACCACCGAGCTGTCCTCACCTTACCGCTTCTGGCTGAGGTAACTGAGTGACCATCTCTGCCACGTGCATGTATCCAGCACAAACCCCCATGCACACTGCACATCCCAAACACACCAGGCCATGAAGATACTGAGCTAAGCCCTCTTACCTGCAGCTGTCTGTATCATGGTGGACATCATATGGGGATGAACAAGAAAGGGAGGTGGCAATTTCTTCTGTCTCAACTGTACAGTAACAGCTCTGCAACCTTTTATAAGAAACATGAGAACAGCACTGAAGCTAATCCAAACACAAGGTACCACATACTAAGACACGGTAAAGAACACAACTTCACAAATAACAGTGTGCAAGGAGATGTCACCTGATTGTTTAAATAAGCCAGAAGTCCACCAATTATTTCAATAACAGCTGGTGGACAGACAGGGACTCAAGATATTCCCATCTGCAAAGGAGGACTGTCTCTTCACTGGTCCATACACATCCTGGAATCATGAGCAGCATCTGGTTCCTAAATCAGCACTTTCGGAAAATCCTGCCTTTAGAGCCTGGTCTAGTACTTGAAACCTGCAAAGCAGGTGGTCTGTCTGATAGAAATCATGATTGGCATCAGCAGCCAGTAAATATACCAGTTTTGAACCTGCTCTGCATTTGCAATTTTCATTTCTTTTCCAAAGAAAGGGTTTACTCCTGCTTGATGGCATAAAGATTAAAATATGCTTAATGCCATTTTCACCTCAGCATTTGCCACTCTTCTTTCTTAACCATAAGGATTCACTGTATATACAAATATTTACTTTGTTACTATGGATTCACTCAGATTTCTTTTGGTTTCAGTTATATGAGGAGATGGTAAGAAACTCTTGTATTTCCTAGACAACCTGAATTCAATTGAAATGCATAAAAGAGCATTTCAATATTGTTTTGTAAGAATTGAGACCTTACGAGCATTGCTCTTCTTCTGTGTGTTTATCAAAGCATTTAATATAATCAAAGCATTTAATTGGTTTATTTAACACAAGAGGTAACAAATTTACTCATTAGATGAGCAAACTACTTCTAGGCACCTAGAAGCTGATTTTACAAGGCTCTTAGATGCCAAAAATTGCAGGTAAATATTCAATGGTAATGATCTTATTCCACTGAGCTAAAAGGAAATTTGGCACCTAACCTGTCTAGGCACTTAGGATACTCAGCTTACCTGGTCTGCTAAATTACAAAGCATCTGTGAAAGACTGGCCATGACTCCTTCCTCCCTTGAGTTTTTATAGACCCATTCATTGTCTTTCTAATTTTGAACTAAGAGTGATTTCAACCCCCATTTCGTAGCCAGTGTCTCCATTTTGAAGGCTATATTAAAAATTTTTGCAGGTCACTTTGATTTGCTAGTTACTGAAGCCAAAAGGACAGGCACTGTGGCTGCCCCATCCTGGGAAGTGTTCAATCTCAGGTTGCACGGGGCTTGAAGAAACCTGGGATTGTTGGAGGTGTCCCTGCCTATGGCAGGGGGTTGGTACAAGATGTTCCTCAAGGTCTCCTAAGGCAAACCATTCTATGATGCTCTGATTTTAGGAACATGGTTGTGGAACAGAACATCCCAATGCCATCTGAGCTGGGATGAAGGAGGAGATAAGAGGACTGCCTACCTACAGAACAATGTTAGGACATGCCTGGCCCTACTTTGACAATTTAATCTCAGAATATTTTTGCATGCTTGTCATCCAGGTTTGTTTCAGTCACCAGCTCAGTAAAATGCAGTGTGCTAGTCTGATAGAGCACCAGGGGCAATCAAAGGAGCATTAAAACAGCTATGTCACATATGGCTCCTGAAATATCACACTGGTTCCTAATACCAGTAGAGTCTTGGAAAAGTTACTGCCAAATGTTAAAAATGCTGCCATTTCCTCAAGAATGGTTTTAACAACAGAGGTTTTTGGCTTTGTAAACTAAGCCTTCATTTTGATTTTATTTCTGATTTAAGATAAACCATCTCCCATCAGTTCCTTGTCCAGAAATCAAAAATGCAGGATGAGAAAATGAAGGAAAAATACAACTCACAATTTTTGTTCCTTTCCTGTGGCTACACTGGGGACTTCTTAACCTCTCCATGCTTTATGTGATCACATAAAATAACTCTCTGTGTAACAACTCAAAATGTTACAGGTCTACTGATGCTCTTGATTTTTATGATTTGGATGTAAAACACAAATGTAATTCTTAAAATGAGCAAAGAACCTAAATGCCATGTACATTTTAAAAAGTAACACCCCAAATTCCAGCTGCAAGCAGCTTTCCAAGGGGCAAAATTAAAAGCAATGAAGTCTGCTAACCATCAAAGGAGAGATTTTTTTATCACTATGCTAAACTGAGTCATTACTTCACTACACAGTGGTTATTTGGGCTACATCAGTAGGTATTTATTCAGTTTTTTAGTATGATAGCAATTACTAAAAATGAAATGTAAGAGAACTGTGTATGGTATATATCCTTTAATGCTGTACATGCGGTTGCCATTGCACTACACTCTTACACAAATGCTGGCTCCTCTGCAGTCTACGGAAATCTGGTTCTTCCGGGAATTCTTCCGGGACTCTGGTTCCTTACGGGAATCTGGTTTACGGGAATCTGGTTCCTTACGGGAATCTGGTTCTTTACGGGAATCTGGTTCTTTACGGGAATTTGGTTCCTTACGGCAGTCTGGTTCTTGCATCTGCTGGGCTAAGACAGGACTGTGTCCGCGGTTCGCAACCAGGATCTGATGGAATGTGCCCGTTCCTCTCCTGGGGGAGCACTCAGGGATGCTCATGTATGAGCACAGCTCCCACTCGGGGTTTGGGCTCTATCCCGGCGCTGTTTCGGGGATCCCCGCGATGGGTTTTCAGCGCCCACGTCCCGCTGCCCGGCGGCTCCATCTGGCGGCAGCCGCGCCTCGGGAGAGCCCGCAGCTCCTCATGGATCTGGGGAAAACCCGCAGCTCCTCATGGATCTGGGGAAAACCCGCAGCTCCTCATGGGTCTGGGGAGAGCCCGCAGCTCTGCACCTGCACCTCGGGAAGGGCCTCCTCAACACAAGCAGGGACAGCTTTGCTCCGGGTGCAGATCTTCGTGTGCTTTTTAATTCTAGGAGCTGATGAAGTGAGAGCAGTTCGAGGCAGTCCTGCTGCACATGCGATCCTGTCAATAATCTCACTGTATTCTCTCTATATTTAGGGACTGGAACATTTCTCTTAGGAGGACATGCTGAGGGAACTGGGCTTGCTCAGCCCAAAGAAGAGATGACTGAGAAGGGACCTCATCCCTGTCTGCCAGTGTCCAAAGGGAGGTGTCAGAGCATGGAGCAGGCTGTACTCCTGGGGCTCAGCAATGGGACAAGAGGAACAGGCAGGAACTGGTACCCAGAAGTTCCACCCAAACATGAGGAAGAACTTTGCTGTGCACTGAGCACTGAACAGCTGCCCACAGAGGGTGTGGAGGCTCCCTCACTGGGGATATTCCACAACAATGCTGGACACAATTCTGAGCTCTGGCATGGCCCTGCTGGAGCAGGGAGGTGGGACCAGATGACCCACTGTGTTTCCTTCCAACTTGACCCAGTCTGTGATTCCATATTTACTGCAGTGAGCTGGGCTCTTAATAAATACTAGATGTCATTGCTCTTCCCTCATCCCTTTTATCAGCATTGATTCACTATTTCATTTCCTGTATCAGGATGTTTTATATATTTTTCCTCTTCAGTTTACTAGGATCTCCATGCTTTTAAAAATCAAGATAAGACCACATTGCCTTTTACTCCCAAAAATCCTCATTATGTGTCAAAACCAGGCATCAGAAATCAACCACAGCAGTGGTGCACTGGCATTCTGGTCTGATGAGTCACTTGGCAGATTTCTGTCAAGAGCTTCCCTAACATACAGCAGAACCCAAAATGACTGCAAGCCCCCTCAGTCTGTCCTCAGCCTCATGTTTGCACAGCTTTTGACATACTAAGAGATAGGCCAAGGGGCACCATGAATTATTTCAGTTGGAGATGGGCTGTTGCTACCAAAACAATGATTCATTCTGGCTTTCAGCCTGTCCTTTACTACATCTTGAGAAAATGCTCATCAGAAGCAGGCTCAGTCTGCTGTCTGGAGAAACTGTCCAGAGACATGTGATCCAATTATCTGAAACACCTATTACCTTCACAGGAAACCCTGACAGATTTTTATTTTTTTCAAGATGAGACACTTAATCTTGTTGCACAGAAAAATGGTTGTTTCTCTACATTTTATTCTATGTTAGAGAATCCCAGAGAAAACATGAGGATTAGGCAACTGTATGCGACAGAATTAGTTTCATCAATTAGTATAATTTCATCAAGCTGCACCTTTTTTCCCCCTGAAATCTTAAATTTTTTTATTATGACAGTGGCAGGACAAAAAAATCATTCCAAGCTTGAGGTGTGCATGAAGTAATATTGATCTGTTGTCTAAGTTTAAAAAGCACCTAAAAATACTCTCAAGGTTTTCCTTTTGTGTCAATGCATTGCTTGGATATGGGGGAGGATGGTTGAATTTACAATGTTAGATCAAAGCAAAGAGAAGAGAGGAAAAAGGAAGAAATGTCATGTGTTCTCCAGAACATGTGGTGAGAGTGGAGAAGAAAGAGGATGGGAGATGTAACAAAGCAAGTTTCTAATCACATCCCAGTTTAGGAAGGTATGAGATTCCTGTCGTTTCCCCCCAAAGTCTGGAAAAGACTGTGCTGCAGTGATGAAAAGCTGCTTTGCTTATCCCTCTCCCTGATGTCTCGGGCTCCAGACAACTTCCATCTCTCCCTTGGTACTGTAATACCCTGGTATGTGTGCTCATGCAGGGGCACAGCAATCACAGCAGCTGTTCTGGAAGGGTCTGCCACTTCTGCTTCCTATTACAGTGATCATTTGAACCTTCCCTTCTCGACAACACAATAGTTAGAAAACTTTTGAGCTCCTCAGGATTGCCAGGAGAATGGTGAGCCTTCACACGATCAAACAAGGCACAACTCTATCAAAAAAGAAAATTAATATGAAAGTAATGTTATAGCATTTAAATCCCTCAACACTGCTACTTATTAAGGGAAATTTGCAACTGCAGAATGGCTTTTTAAAAGGAAGAAGAAAAGGCAACATTTCTAAGAGCAGGAACATAACTCCAATTGTCACCTATTAACACTCTTTACCCCTGAGCTGGAAGGTGTAAATAATACAGTAGAAATGACCGAATCACTGCAGGAAGACACAATAGCAGGTTACTGAGATCCACTACAAGCAAAGCATATGCTTGATGGCGAATCTTTTCCCCATTTCCTACATTAGATATTCATCGGGGTCTGACTTCTAATTGAATGCAAATAAAGAATAACAGGTTTTTGCATATGAAGCGAAGCTATAGAACATCTGCCTCTTCACAGCCTTTCAATGTACCTTATGTGATATTAAGCAAAGAAGAGGTTTGCCTCATCAGCTGGTAAGAAACGGCGAAGAACAGTGTGACAGAACTAAATCATTCCACTGCTGCTGTAAGAGGTGTCTCTTTGATCTCCCCATGTACTCCTAGGTGATAAAATGCCAAGTTAGGCAAAATCAGTTTCAATGCCAGAAAGATGGACTACTGGTACAGAAGGTCACAAAACACTATTAATTGCCTTATATCATCTCAGTCTTGAAAGATGATCCAAAAATATAGGCTGTGCTTTGGAACAGAGCACACATTGCTAGCTAGCACTATCCAGACAAGCTGCTAAAGGTATTTTAGGCATGCTCTTACCTGCAAATGGAATAACCTATCTCCTGCTCTTTTTTAGCCTCTTTTACAGTAGTCATTTATGCTGTTTTTTTACTTCCTCAGCAACCTAATTCACTAATTGTGTTTACTGGTATAGTCATTTTGTGACCTTTTCAGAAAAAAGCTACAGCAATCTCAATGTAAAAGTCAGTGTCCTGAAATTAGCTTACATGTTTATAGGTTATAGCGTGGACGAACACTGATGTGGAAATAAAAACCTGGTTAAAAAATAGCTACATAAAATACCAGAGAAGAGCTAGAAAGGTTCCCAGTGAGGAACCAAAAAAATCCCCATCTCCTACAGTCACTCTTTTGCAGAGTGTGTCTAAAATAGTGCACCTGATATTTTGTCAAAACTCTAATTAAAGGACATACGTGAAGTAGACAAAACGTCAAAATCAGATCTAAAATGGCTACTGTACATTCAGTTAAGGAACAATACATTTGAGTATCAAGGATGGATGACATTTGAAGGTGTCTGGAATAACATCAGCGATACATTTTCATGTTAGTTCTATTCTGTGGTGTGAGAGATGTGCAGTGGTGCTTCTGGAGTCTGGGCACAGTAAGTGTCCAGCTGTGTGTAATTCTGGCCCCCAACACACATAACTTTGGAGACATACTGTAAGGGCAAAGAAGCTGATTTCAGTCCCAAAGACGCTGATTTCAGAGCCAAGGGTCCTTGGCTGACTTGACTTCCAACCTTACACCCACTCCAGAGGTGCTGAATGGGTTTTCCAAAGGAACACAGAACCATTCTCTCCAGCATTCCTGGACAGAGTTCTGATAATGTGGCAGGCAGGAGGGGAAGTGGCAGGCAGCTGGGTAGTAGAGTGAAAGAGGCCAGCTTGTACAGATTACATTACCTGATTTTCTTTTATCATGGTAAGTTGGAGGCAAAAAGATGAAAAGGTGAAATTGAATCACTCTCTACAATGATGGACCAGATTTGAAGCTTCCAGAAGTCACTGCAAATTCTCAAATAAATTAAAATGGGATTTTCAGACTTACAGTTTAGCAGATTTTAACAGTCTCCTGGGTCACCCCTCAGTGTCACATGCAAGCACCAAGGTGTCACCTTTTGGGATCACATAATGCCTATGTATCTGCAACAGGGTTCTCTGAAGACCTAAGCTAAATGAGGACTAGAGCAGTGTTTATATAACATTGATATTGTCCTCCAACATGAGCTAGACTTTGGAAACAAAATGAACTGGAAACTTTGCAAACTACAAAGGGACCTTTTGCTGGCTTTCTGCAGCCCTCATTTTGGGAGCCACTGCTTTAAGAATGTCACAAATGACTGTGCCAGGAGTAAAATGATGCAATGCAAAATGAGTAATGGCATAATTTGTAAAAAATGGCTAATGCTGACTGGCTTTATGAACAACAGTGTGTGTATACCCAAGGCAAGTGCCACTGGAGGAGAGGGCACTGCTCAGGCAGGTGACTGAATGCTGGAAAGGGAAACAACTGGCCAGCTCTTTCTCTACAATAAGTTCTAGGAAATTCTTTATTCTTCCCTAAGCAGACAAGCATTAAGTTTTCAAAGTCTGTTGGAAAGACTCACCGCAGGATGTGCCAATTCAATCAATGCCATGGAAGAATAAAAGGCCAAGACACTGCTGCAGTTAGAATAAACAACTGTCCTAAATTTCTGACAAACAGCAGCTGTGTCTCTTTGCTAGTATTTGAGATGAGTATAAAATGTTGTTAGGGTACACATCCACAGCCAGCATCAGCTGATATTCCCATCATGCCTCAGAAGTGACGAAAGGAAATACTGAGTCCAAACCTGAGAACAGAATCTCACAAAAGCAAGAAATTATGAAATCTACTGAAGAGATTTTCTTCAGAAAGATCACAGGTCCATGCTTTAGTCATGGCCCGTTCCTTTGGCAGCAGGTTCACTGTGAGCTAAGTGATTTCTTTCACGTAAGCTGCTCACGACGACGACAGAAACCTCCAGGATTACAGTGCACAAACAATGGGAGAAAAGCTGCTTCCAATAATACACCCAGACAATGGAGTTGCCATTATGGTGGCAATGCAAAATACAGACGGGATTTAAATGAAACGGGTGATATCTGTATACTTTGGAGGGCTCACGTGTGCCAAATTTGGCAGCATGAGTGTTCATGTTGCATGTTGCTCCACCCCTTGAACAATGAGGCTAAACCCCATATGTGCAGGAGTTGGTAGAGCACAAGCAGTTTTGCTAATCATGCTGCATGCCAAAGCAAAAAGACAAAGGAAACTAGTAATGCTTAGACTAGCATTGGGGAAATAATTAAGCATGAATGAAATATTGTATGTGGATTTGAAATGAATGTTCTAGGAAACAATTGTGCTGTTTCAGTTGTGCTGCTTTTCCCCCTAAGTTTCACAAAGTAATTTGCATGTCATTTAAATAAATACCATAAATTATTGCGAACTTTTTGTTTTTATTTACATAAAACAAAATACTCATTTCCATTATTGTTCGGATTACCTGACAGGAGTGAAATGCAGAGGTCTGAGAGGAACCCTGTCTCTCCCTAAAGTGTTACAGATTTCTCATGCATGAGAGAACCAGAAAGCAGGACCCCATATTCAGCTTTGCCTGACATAGACAAGCAATGCTCTGTACATGAAACAGAGATATGGGATCAGATCTTCCAGCTGAGCCAAGCTGGAGCTCATATTGCTTTCACTTTCTTTCAGTGTCATCCACATGTCACCTATTTGATTTCACCTCTGATAAATATTTGCCATCCTTCTTGACTATTTAATTACACTTCTTTGTCAGATTCCTTCTCAAACCTGCTTTCTCCTCTCACCCCATCATGAGGTCAACAGCAGCCAATTCAGAACTCTTGACAGTCCATGTGTTTAGATAAATCAGAAGAAAATAAATGGCTGAAATATAGAAATCCAGGAAAAACTGAGTGGATGATAGCCTAAAAAGTTAGGAAGGTGCCCACAGCTCTGCAGGATCTATATAGATATAGAGACTGATGGCCACTCAAAACTAAATAAAGGTACCACCACCTGAAAAACCAAGTGACCTGACATCCTGCAAAAGGAGGAATTTAATACATAGCATAAATTTTAATGTTCTAAATAAGCAAGTAAATGATCATAAGAGAGTAAATAAGAGAGTAAATGATAATTCATGCTTCTGACCTATGAAATGTGCCTGCAGGTTTCCTCCACAATGCTTTTATTTATATCTAGTTGCTCTCTCTAGTCTAAATGGGAACCCAAGAGATACTTCTCACTCTTCTCACATAACCTTGGGCTGCTTTTCCCCATGTTGTTAAACCTGTCAAACATTATAAATTGCAAGCCAGATGAACTCATTATACAGATGTTCTTTTCACAGAGGACTAGCCTGTAGTCTCAGTTTCTAAGGCTGTTTTTTGCTTTATAAACCCACTTCCTATCCTGGATAAAAAGGCATTTAGGCATTTACTTCCCTGGACTTTTCGTATTAGAGTCCTAAGATGTGCTTCACCACAAAGGAAATAAAATTCACTGGGTGTAACTTCATGATTTCCAAATATCACTAGGGTGTGCTGTAGATCATGAAATTTCAGTACGGCACCGTTAACAGGGAAAAATCTAGCCACTATAATAAATATTTTAAATTAATTACAAACACAGAACCAGCTCTCCACTGACTTGATTTTCTCTTAAAACAACATACACACTCAAGAGAGGTAATGTAACATCTAAACAATTTAAAACATTTTTGTACACAGGCTTGGTCAGCACTCTAGCAGAAAACTAGACTTAGGCAGATAATCACACACCTAAACTGCAAGTAGGTAACTAAAATTCAAGCATGCAGTCTGGTGGGAATTAAAAAACGGGACAGGAACCAATAAACATAACAAACCAGGTAACAAGCAATAACACTGTTGAAAACTTTCACAGAAAAAAAAAAAAAAAAAAAAAACAAAAGAAAGAAAAAAGAGTCTATGTAAGCCACCAAAACTCACAAAGGTACTGCAGAGTGAGAGGATGAATTGTAGTTATTTATACAAATTAATTAATATAAACAATGGTGCTGAAATTCCCAGTGAGGATAACAGTAGGACTGAACCAAATTCATCATGGGAGACTGCACCTCTTGGGTGTCAGCTCTGAGTAAATGAGGAGGAGGAGGCTGCAGCTTTGGGAGGAAGGAAAGCATCAGCTCCCAGCTCTGGGCTTCCACCCACTTCCAGCCCCTGCAGGAGCTGGGAACACTTGTTACAAACTACACCCAGCAGCTGCTCAGCACCTGGGACAAAGCACCTGCCTACTCTTGCACCTCTTACCTTTAGCCTGGGAAAGAAACACCCTGGCACCTCATCCTTCAGCCCCCACCAGCTCCAAGTGGAATGGTGGTGAGACCATGAACCCAGCACAGTGAGGATGCTGAACCACAAGAGTTTTTAAGCACAGCTAACTTCAAGCATATATATACACCAAAACCCCACAGACTCAAATCCAAATTTAAAAAGAGGCACCTATTGAAACATGAACAAAACCTTAACTAGTTTACTGCTGAGACCCCAACTGCCAAGACACATCCAGAATGCCATAGTCAGTGGTAAGAGCAAACAGAATTATCAAGTGATGCTTTCAAGCTCCATGAAGGGAGTTTGGGAATCTTACACCATGAACCACATATTCATTATTATAACAAATTGTATTACTATTTGTAGCATCTAGGGAACCCCAATCAGGGCTCTATTGTGTGACAGACTGTACAAGCACAGAAAAATAGGATGGCTTTTATAATGAGTACATCACAAGCCCCACTGCCATAATTAACATTGATTAGCATCGATGCAAACAGCATGGGAAGACAAAGATTGAGCCAGTTTGGAAGCTGAGGTACTCTCTCACCCTTTAAGGTGGCTCCTTTGGTTCCCAACTGCAGAACAGAGGGGAGGCTGTTTCAGTGGGGAAGGCTGCAGTCCCAGGAGCACATTCTAGGACATGGGATTCAAAGAGGCATCTTTGTCTCTTACTAATCCACTATCACAGGCAAAACCACATGGCAGCACCATCATTAATTCTGATTAGAAAGGAGAGTTCACAACATCTGATCTACTCCGTGTACTAGAAGAGACCCCCAAAAGCCAAATTCACTTAAAACAAAATCTCAAAAGAGTGACCTTATAGGATATGGACCTTATGGACATAGGATATATAGCTGCATGTGATAAACTTCCTGTAAAAAAAACAGCCCTTGCCAGGTCTGCAACTATCATATACATCTCCTCATCCCAGGTCTGTGGCATTTTCCCAGACTTGCTTTGTATACTAATGCAGTTTTTCTTTTTTAACTGTAGGAAAGAGTTGACAGTTCTGTAATGCCAGCAAAAAATGGATAGTGTGAAATCAAGGGGTTGAATATGTTGATTGTGTGTGTTAATGAAATTATCTTCACTAACCAAACAAAATTCCAGACCCAAAACCTTTCTATGAACTCTCCTCTCCCCTAAATTGTTTTTACACTTCTCTCACTGCATAACCTAACAAAATCCAGACACCTGGAATTTTACTCCCACATTCAGCACTATGGAAAATATATCCACAGAAGATATACTCACACTAGAAATTTTGTTCAGCTCCCCATGCCATAACTTAGCCTGCAGTCTGCTGTCTCTTCAGACTTACTGCTTGTTTCAAGAATTCTCATATGCATTAAACTGAACATGTACGTAAATATTTGCAGGACTAAACTGTAGCCACAATTTCAAATGCAATCAGGATATGTTGTGCTCAACTGTAGTTAGGGTCCAGTGTTTTGCTATTTTTTGCTGTTCTGGTGAAGTTTCTTAATTTGTTTTTCTTCTAAGCTACTTCCTACAATTTCACTCACAGGGAAATGAAACATAATTCTATAAAGCCTAAAAATAAACTCAGATCTGCTAAAAAATTCATCATTTCACTCCCAGGCTTCCACCAGCTGGGCTTGTCTGCTTTAGGTTTGACACCCCTGAGAGCTACAAGCATGACTTACAAAGATGAGCAAGTTTACATGAGAACGATGAAAAGATCCATTTTTTAAATCTTTGCTTTGCCAAAATACCATGTGGGGCATTTATTACTTGAAGACATTAATTTTTGGTAATTTCTCAGTCCCTTTTAATACGACACTTAGGTTATTTGCAAATTTGGAGAGGTAATACCCAAATCCATATTCTGCTTTCTGTGTACTTCTTTCAGGCTTGCTCATTACATTCGTTAAACTATTTAATTCTCAAGGATCTACTAGAGATACAGTGAAGACCCCCTGAACACCAGTTAAGAATAAACCTGTAATGAGAATAAATTACACACGCATATCAATTGCTTGAAGTCCTATAAGGAGTGAGACCTTTCTACATAAACATCTGCTGCAAAATTAAATCTGATACATTAATAAAAGCCCTCCCCACCCAAGCCAAACAATGGATGTGTAACAGTTACTGCACCAGTTAAAAGAATAAACCTTTTAAATAAATAAATTTGCGCTTCACCAATTTATGTCACTGTGGTACTTAAGGCGAAACCTTTTAAAGGAATAGATTTACTGTGCACACAGATCTCCACTGGGTATGTGTAATTATGCAAAGGAAAGGCATTACTTTTAAAGTGGATGAATGGCTGATACTTTTTGATTTACTGCTAGAAACAGAAAAATGGTAATGGCATGAAATAAGCATTTGCAAAACCGTTTTGGCAGACGGAAAATGTTTGATTTACCTAGGGCATCTATCAGGTTCTATATTTTAGATCAAAGTAGATAAATGGAAAGGCAAATGGATATTTGGAAAAAAAAATCTACTGCTCTTCTGTCAGCCCTGCAAGTAAGTTAAATGTTTGAATGAGGAAAAAGCCCAAGGCTCTTTGGATGGAAGGAAATAATGATTCATCATTGCTCTGGCAACTACAGCTTTCTGTATTTACCTGAAAAGGTGACATGGAAGTCATTGTCACTTTCTCATTCTAGGCTTGATCCTGAGAGGTGATTTTAAAGGCAGCTGGCAGAACTCAGCATTTCCCCCTGACACTTGAAGTAGACAATGCATACCCTGGGTCATACTTTCATCTCAGCTCCACATTGTTCACTCTCCTTTCTGGTTTGAATTCTCATTGGTGAAGAAATTACGTTCTAGTTAAGACACACAGATGCAAAATCAAAAGCCACTGCCTTCTCAGATCCTTCTGAAATCTGTGCCATAGGAAAGCATCCTGAAGGCAGGGTAAGGTTTGCTACACAATGACCTGTAACAAGTCAGGAGGCTGAAGAACCTGAAAAATCAGCTTCTTCTTTTGGCAGAATTCTTCCTAGAGGTTCCCAGTAAAAAGCATGATTTCTGATTGTGTCATGATCCTGTTCTGAACTCTTCCTGCACTGAAATGCATCCCCAGGAGCTGTGTGGTAGAAGCACAGTGTCCAACCCTCAAAGCACCACCAGCCCAGTGGCACATGTGCTGTACACATGGTCTGAACACCTAGAGTTAATCCAAAATGTTTGGGTCCCATCGAATTCGTTGTGCTTGTGGAAATCCACAGGAGAGCACACACACAGGACCCCCAGCCACATCAGAGGCAGTGGGAGTGTGCACACCACGTGCAGGGGCACTTCCAGGGAGTGCCAGGTTTGCTCTACAGGCACAGTAGGATTTGTTCGTGTGCTGGAGCAAAGGCTGGGGTTACTTGACATATGGAAATCCTGGCAAACACATAATCCTTGCACATAACCTCTTGACAAAATGTCTGGCATGGGAAGGACATGTCTGGAGAAATTCAGCATGTGTCCCTCTGCCTGCTCCATCAGGAAATGATGGAGAGTAAGGTCTGGCCTATCCAGCTCTCTCCACAGCATTATGAACATGAGCAGCAAATCCATCAGCTACTTCTGCATGCATTTATTCTGTGAAAGGGCTGATCAGCTCTTGAAAGGCCAAAGAGCAAGCAAAACTCACATCTTTTGCCTAGACAGGTAAAAAGCCAGCAGGGCTTATAATTACACAGGGACTTGGCTGCTCTCTAGGATGCAAAATAAACAGGTATCTGGTCCTGCTGACTTACATGGCCTGTATTGTTAACTCAGTAGTTTACCCTTGACCACTGAAATACTGGAACAGGTTACCCAGAGAGCTTGTGTTAACACCATCCTTGCATTCAAAATCTGACAAGAACCTGAGCAACCTGATCTCACTGACTGTGCACTGAGCTGGTGGGTCAGAAAAGATGCTCCTTCCAACGTCCACTGTTCTGTAATTATGTGGTGAAGAACTCTCCCTTCAGTTTTGTAGATGCACTTCCCTTCTAAAAAGCAGCTGATTGATCCTCCCTCTACCTTAAGCCATGGTTATCACTGTGGACAGAGTTCAGAGATGCTGCGTTTGTGGAGCAGGCCAAATCCTCTGCAGTGATCAGCCAAAAATGACAAAAAAATATGAAGTTTCACCAACACGAGATCAAGATGCATTATGCTGGCCCTCTGCTTCATTCCAATACCTGTGATTGCTAAACAGCCTGCACACAAAGGGTTTTACATGCACAGCTCCACAGATGAGCAGAAAGCCAACACATCTTCACACCAGGCTCAGCAAGCAGCACCCAGACCTTCTGTGCCTAAATGTCCTTCAATCTCCCCATCTCTCTCCCCAAGCTTAGCTTTAGTTATGTCTCTTTGAAGTAACAATCCCCCTAATACAGACATTCACACACATAAATTCCTAAAATCAAGACTCATGACTCTAAAGCCACCAAAGGCAGGATGCTTGTACACCCATAAATCAATGTACCTCTGTGAGCTGAAGATTTGTGCCCATCCAGGGCTAGCTGGAAATCTTACACTTTATCTGTAGGAAAAGCTTCCACGCAAGGAATAAAATAAGTGTTAAAATACTGAGCCAGAAGTAAGGCCAGACCATATTTCTCCTCCTGTAATAAATCAGCACTATATGTATATATTAAATCCAATCCCTTGATGTGTCCAGTTTCAGTAATAAAAACTTAGTGAGCAGGGCAAAAGTTATTGGGTAGAGATCAATATTCTTGCTTGTTGTCCTTGATTGGCAATAATGTGATGCTTTCTCCTTGACTGTAAGAGGTGCTTTTGTGATTTGGGAGCATAAAGAAATTCTGTACTTGACAGATTTATACAGTAGGAATACGCTAATGTCCTTTGACCTGCTTAAGAATAAATATGACCTACCAAATTGTCATTTTTATGGGTATTTACAACTGAGGCACTTTGTAAACCTTAGAACTAATATTTCCCAAAGGAAATCTGTGCTCTCGAATCTTGATAAATTATTGAAAAATACAAACCACTACCAGCCCTACAAATTTCCTCTCTCTTCTCTTTCTCCTATATTTGGTTACATAGGAATTGTCAAAGCAGACTGGACCCTTGATCTATTTCACTAGGTATGCTGCAGCAGCCATGGTTAGTAATTTATAGGAATCCTATAGAATTTTTTGCTGTTTGATAAAGGTAGAGAAAAAAAATCCTAAAACTTGAAGGTTTTCAGTGCATGAATGAAATACTAGTTATAGAATTCTTTAAATTTTGTTAGAAATTACTGTTAGAAGAATATTACAAACTATAATTTCCACAGCCCAAATGCCACCAGCTGCATTTGCTCTCATAAATGCTTCAGCTGATAAACAAATAAGACAAGGAGTAGAATAAACCAGCCCAATTCACCCAGATGCCAGTGCTCACAGCCTTGTGGGTGTAGTGCAGATATTCCTTAAATTTAATAATTGTTGCTAACCAACATCCCTAGCTCCTTAACTCTGCAGGCCAAGTGACCAGAAGCCTTCACTTCATTGATGCATCTCAGCTCTACTTCACCTCATCTCCCCACCTAACTTGGCACACAATTTTTTTCCACCACATTTATACTGCCCCTGCTCTCTAAGGTTTCAGAGAAGACCAACTAATTTCCCATACAGATGGGAATTAGTGAGCTGAGGACCTCTGCCCTTCCGAACCCTCCTCTGAAGAGGAAGATGACGGCACATGACAGTCTCTATACCTTGGTCTTAAGGAAAGAGAAGTTTTTGACAAAACTGATCATTAATAGCTCATCCATACCAGAGTTATAAAAGCTATTTCCTTTTATCCTTATTTGCCATCTGAAAATTGGCAGTCAGCACTGCTCAAGACAGTGTCTAAGACATGAGACTTAGAGAAGCTTCTTGTTTCACCTCTTGGTTACATCCCTGCACAACAGCAGCTCTCAAAGACTTGCAGCACACCAGATTTTGAGTAAAGCATCCTGACGTGGCACTCAGCTCTACTTTTACTTCATTTCTAAGGGCAGCTGCTTTTCTGTTTTTCTTTGCGCATCTGTGGACAACAAAATCTTTTCTCTCTCACAAGAATGTCTTCATTAAGTCAGTTTCTGCCTTCAGCTTATTCTTGTGCATACTATAATCTGTGTATATGCACAAGAAAGGCTTGAGAAGCAGACTGAAAAAACAGGAAGCTGGAATAAACAATGAAGCAGGAACTGTAGGAAACTTAAGCATCTTTTCTTGCCCTTTTTGTGCTGCCTTCCTTTTCATCTTTGTTTACTGCTGAATTTGGGATTCCTCCTACATTTGTTTGAAACACGATTTCAATGTTCCCTGTTTTGTGACCCCTTTCTGAAGCAATATGACACGGCACATCTAACACAGTGACCAGGCACAAAGGCAAACAATTCTGATTTCAAGTACTATGCTGAACACTTGGTTTCATATCAGATTTGCCCAATTTAGATGCATAATATTTTTTTGCACTTAACTTACATTTTTACACTTAATGCTGTTCATGGAGTAATAAAAAGATCCTAAATACCCACCAATTCAGCAGCTCCTACTCCCTACCCTGAATATTCCATCTCCCTTTGCACAGGTGGCAGGACAGAGGGAGAAACTGCATTTTTATATGCAAAACACCCAGTAACCCAGTAATCCATGCCCCAAACAGCATCTCTGTCTCATTCATGAACACCTCTCATCCATTCCTCATTTTTAAAGGAGTGATATCCTTTTAAAAAAGAAATTATGGAACACTAATATTTGCTGGCTAACATTTACTTCATGAAACAATGAAAATTTGAGTGACAGGAAAGAGAGGAGTTAAACATAGATAGAGTAGTAGTTTCAGCCCAAATCAACAAAATCCCTTTTTAGCACCTTGAAAAATACCTATTTAAGATGATCAAATTTTTTAATCAAGATAATTACCCTCACACATCTTTTCCTATCCTTAAGTGTTTAACAAGAAACATCTTAGGCTCTCCTTAGCTCTACTGCTTCTAAAGCTTCTAACTGTAAGCAAAGAAACAGATTATGTTGTGAACTGCAACTCTTTTACCTCATATGAAAGGCTTTCCTGTTTGCATTGCAAAAACACTTTTTTCTACCTTTAAATATATGTGCTTTTAAAGATTAGCGTGAAAAAGCATCTACTACTCTCAAGACTTCACTAGAGACCACCTGGCCTTCTAGTTTGGCTGCACCAGGGGAGGTTTAGTTTGGATATTAGGAAAAACATCTTCACTGGAGGGATGGTCAGTTCTGCTACACACCATGGCATTTCAGCCCACAAAAACAGTATCTCAGCCCAGTTCTTTACCCTTTCTGAAAAAGACATCCTTTAGGTCACAGAGATAAGCACTGTAATCACACAAGAAAAAAAGCCACAGTCACTTCTATTGCTAAACTCAACTCCCTCAGCACAGCAAACACTGCCTGGATGTCAGGGCAAAGTAAGTGAAGGTTTAACTTAAGTCAGCCTTAAAGGGTTGGTTTTTTTGAAGATATCTGCATCTAAATCTTCTCTTGAACCAAAGGGCTGTGAATTCCAAGCCTGGATTTCTCTACAGGCAGCACTTCCCATATTGCTGTAATTACCTTGCAAATCCAGCTTTCACTTAGGAAAAAATATCTCCCTAAGCACAAATACAGCAAAGACAATCTTGGAAACATAACCTAGGTGCAAATTCACAAAGTCTTAACTGAAGAGGTTGCAAACAACCTGAAAGTAGAGCAAACATTCCCCCTCTCTTCTCCCAGGAGAGCCATGCAATGTAGCAACTTGTCCAGGACTTCAAGATTCTGCTAAAGCCAAGTATTTTGGTTTCATTTGCCCTTCCTGCTCTGCCCGGGCCTGGCTGTGAGTTCTCACATTCCTCAGTCTCCCCTCAGTGAGGAGTGTGCTGGCTTAGGCATGGGAAACAAGAACTGGACTCCAGCCTGTGATCAGGGAATCAGTGGAGTCAAAAGACTGGATGAAAGAACAGCTCAGCAGCTGGATCAGCCGCTAAAATGCCACTAAATAAAATCTTGTAATTTTATATATTTTCAGCAGCAAAATAGTAAGAAAGATGATTTTTTACTGAAGTCCACCTAAAAATACTTGTTTTATGGATGGAATGAGAGTTTATGAAGATTGATACATTGATTTAGACCACTATTATTAGCATTATGTTTTATTTATCTATAATTTCACTAAAAAGACTTTATTTCACTATGCATCTTTCCTGGTGTAAAGGTGATACTGAATCTTCATATAAAATAATTTCCCTACACAAATGGACACTTTTGCTCTCTGCTGGTTCACAGGTTAACAGCAGGAACCACCTGTGAAGTTTGGGTGGGCAATTACGATTACATTTTCACAACCTATTGTTATTTTTCTTTCTGCTCAGCACAAAACAGACAGAAGTAAGAACTGTAACTATGCAAGAGCAAAACCTGAGAGAAAGAAGAGATCCAACAAGAAATGGAGGCCACTATCTGACATTTTAAAAGGGCAAATCGAAAGCAATCAACACCCAACAAAACGATCAGTGTAAGATGAGGTGATAGCTTAGGATATACTTAGGGTGGTGTAATGAGGCTAACAAGTGCTGTGTGTTTTAATGTAAATTAACACAAGATAATCTCTTCACATATTTAAGTGATGCACTTCAAGTTAATTAATACATATTTAATAGAAGTCTTCTTGAACAGCTGTTATTTACTTCTGGAGTTTCTACACATTAGCACTGGCTGCTTTGTTCTGCTCTGAAGTTGTTCATGCTCCAAAGTACTTTTAACTTGGGCTGTATAAAAATTGAACAGTCTTCCCAAAAGAGTCAGCCTTTCTGATAACTTAATATCGTCACGTTAAATATTCAAACACTTGCTGAACAAAAGGTCAAATTCTACTTACAGCATCTGTGTGAAACAGGCAAGCAGATGCTTAATGCTGCCAGACAAATACTTTTGGCACAAAGAATGACATAGAGCTGGTGATCAGTCACATTTTCAGGCTTGAAAATCAGCCTTCCTTTACTTTTGTTCCCTAAATTCTGCACTTACCTTTCACATGTAACAATACAGATCCAAATTATGACCTGTTCCTTCCACAAGTGCTGGTGTTCCTTACACAGTGGTGTGCTACATGAAATCCTGGCAGGGAAAGTGATGTCTACAGCATTCACTGCATTATTGAGTATTACACCAATTCATTGGGGCTTCTGTCTTAAACAACTATTGCATACAGCACGGAGGAAGTTCTCACCCCCTTCCTTTTATTCAGATGAAAACCCTCGGGGGTTTCAGGCACTTCTGAGTTTTTAGGATGTGACTAAGAAGAAACCAATTCAAGAAACACACTGGCAAACACAAAATTCTCATACTGACAGTGGTGAATGTGACTTTGAACATGACAAGTTGTTTTCTTTGAAAACAACTATCACTACTGAACAATCCTTATCAGTGTATCTCTTGTAGTTTTCACCTAACTAAAAATTCTTGTGGCACTAGAGCACCAGTGCTCACTGCTTGCATGTCAGCCTTTCAAGCTCACAGATCTACTGAAAATAACTTCCAAAGCCAGGAACAATTGTATTAGTGCATACCTATTGGGATAACATTCACTAAATCTCTGCCATGCTGTATGGAAACATACACAAAACAGTCCTAAATGCACAAAGATGAAACCTATGTACTGCTTCAAGCAGGCTGATATTACTGGTATCTAAGTGAATTTACCTTTATTTTAATTTAATATGCTGTTTTTCACAATACAGATGACATAAAACAATATTCATTACTCAGGTTAAGAATTTTAAGACTAAACCAGATCATTGCTTTACCTGGCAAAGATGCTGTGGCCATGTGGAATACAAATTCAAAAAGCATCTTCACCATCCTTAAATAGTTCTGCACTGCCTCTACCAACAGCCTGGAGTGAGAGCTGCAGATGCAAGGGCTGAGGAAGATGACCTCAATCCTCCCTTCCCCACTCCGAGTGTGGCTGGTTCAGGCTGGGTTAGGTTCCAGCTAGAATCATTCTCCTGACTCCTGTAAGGCCAGCCACAAGGCAGTGCCAGCCACAACCAGGCACCTGGAAGGATTTCTGTGCATTGAAGCTGTGTCAGTGCATTTAGGAGGAAAAGGGAGAAAAGCCATGGTTGCCACAGGGCCTAAAGAACCTTTTTCCAGCAGGTCAACACACTAAAGAAATTTCATGGCTTTTGATAGGAGTCATGTGGTAAACAGACCGGTGCAGAAAAAAGAAACCTGAGAAGACAGTCTCATACTGTGATGTTCTGGAATCACCATTATGTTAACAAAACTGAGTACCTTGAAAATCTTTTTGTCTTTGGAAGGAGGATGCCTCTTGTTCAGAGAAGCAGGGGTGCTCTGCCAGCTGCCACAAACCTCAGGGTTGTATACTTACTCTGCTATCCACAATTTAAATTTCATTGGCATCAGCAGAACCCTGATGTGTACAGTCAAGGAAAAAGAGAGATCCCACAGGACAAACTGAGCTCCCAGTCCCAAGGAATGAAAACATGTGCCCACATTTTGTGCAGCCATGACATAACAGGTATTCCTTGTGTTCTTTTAAGATTCCTTAGAGCTAAAAAAGCAAATTTGAGGGGAATCTCTTACAAAATACACAGTGAGACTGTAATTTTTCCCTCTACATTTTACAAGAAAAATAAAATAAAAAAATCTCTGTTTACCTGTGGCTTTGGTAGAAAGGTTTCTATTGTAATTATATTTTGTATTCCAAGTTTTTTACATCACAATTACTAGAGAGGTACAAAGCTGCAGGTACTTGCTGAAAAATAATAAAACCTTTATTAAAATTTCCAGGTTTTGCAAAAGCATTTTGACTACATTCCAAATCTACTTAAAATGTAATTAAATATTTACATTTATTCTTTAATAAGTATTGTAAGTAAATCAATACTCCAATTACGTTAAATTTTTGTGCGGTATCACAAAAATGTAGCAATTGTATAAATGCATAATTCTAATGAAAAAATAATGATCTTGAACTTTAAAAGAGCCCTTCATTTGGAGAGATGAAAGTGCTGTACATTCTTTCATTCATTATGCCTTATGGCCCCTGTGTGATGTAGGTGCTATTATCATCATTTTACAGATGGAGAAATTGAAAGGCTAATTAACTTGTCCAATTTACAATACTTTTAGCTGTAAACTTAGGGCATCCTATTGTACTTAAAGACAAAAGAGAACTCAGCTCACCTGTGAAGAACATTTTCTAAAAATTCTTAAACTCCATAAGGCTTTAACTTATAGGAGAGAATATCTCACACAAGATTTTGGAGTTGGCTTTGCATTGATGGTAGCTTGAGCACCACAGCAATGTGCTGCCTAGAAGCAAAAATCAGAGCAGCAGGTTATTGTGAAGTATGTCACCAAGCTTCCCAGCTAGGTATGGAGATGATGTGCATTTTTATTTGGTGTTATTTGTTGTTTTGCGCTTTAATTTGTGCATTTGTGCTTTAATTTCATAGGACATATCACACTGCCTTTCTACAAACACACACAAACAAACAGTGTTTGCTGACAAACTCATTCCCTCAGTTTACTTATGTGTTCCATGAATTTCTTGACTCTGTCAGGATCAACAGCATTTGCCCAATATCCTTCTTTCTTGAAATATGAACCAATTATTAGAGCATCTGCATCCAGGTAATTCCTCACATTCTCCAGAGTCACTCCAGACCCAACCAGCACAGGAATCTTCACAGCATTCTTAACCTCTGAAGAAAAGAAAACCAAAATCAGGGTTAATTTCTGTCTTTGAAACTCTCTCTGTAAAGACTCTAATTTGCCTAGTTTTTCAACAGAAAAATAAAGGTATCGAAAAAACTTGTGATTGTGGTATTTTTTACTTCTACTGCAGAATGAAACAGGTTCTCTAGAAAAAACAACTTTAGCTCTAAACAGAAAAAAAAACCAACCCTACTTTTTACATTCTGTTGTCTGGAATGCTTCCTGTATTTACTTGTATGAAACAGAACAGGGATCATACAGGCACCACTGACAGCTCAGGTCGTTTTTTTCCAGAAAACAAAAACCAAAAAGAAAAGTGGTCTTTTATCAGTATGAGGAATGCCAATGGAATAAAAAGGCCCCTTATTTTTCCTGTATACAGTGTTACTTAATCATCTGACCTTTTACCTGGTTTTAAGAGGAGAAACAGACAAAAACAAGGCTCAAAACACAGTACTAGCTTTGGGAAGAGGAAAAAAAAAGCCCAGTTCAAGAATTACTTTAGCATCCTTCTCATCATTTTATGTCAAACTGACCATCCAAAGAGTGACTCATAGGACTGGATGCTTCATCCCTTAGAGCAATGTTGTAAGCCATTATTTCTGACCTTTAAAAACATATAAATTGGCTTAATTAGTGATAAGCTGTGGTAAGGTAGTTATAGCTTGAGGTAACTAGGGAAAGCACACATGCAACAAATAAAAGTCTGCTTCAAAACACTGTTTAAATGAAGTTTCATCAGAAGCCTAACTTATTAATTATGCTTTAGGGAAGACTAATTATTTATCACCTTCTACTTTACTGAAGAAAGGGGATCAATTAAAATGCTCTTGAATCTCTTTTTAGGTCACAGGCTCTACCATTTTTCCATCTAGGAACAATAACTCCTTAAAAAGATTTTAACACAGAAATAAAACCATTCAACACAGCCCTTCCAAAAAATGTAAAACAAATCAGATGGATCATGCATATATGATTAAAACTTTAGTTATTTCTATGCATATTTGCTATTCTTATTCTCATTCTGCTTACAGCAACAAAATAATTAATTTCTAGTTACTTAAAGCATTATTACTGATATCCTGTTCTAAAAACCCCCAGAATTTTATTTGTATAATATCTATATGCTCTTAGGAAATCCTATGTGCTTTACATCAACACCAGTGCATGATTAAGGTGCATCTGAGCACAGATTTGTGACAATACTTGACTGAATCCTCAGAGGAACCAGGCTCCAAGTCAATATTTGTTCTTAGAAGTGTGTAAAGCACATTAGCAGGGAGTTGTTCCATAATTATTTCACATCAGCAGGAAAAACAAAGAGCCAAATAATTAAACAGAGCATGTTCATATGGGTTTGAGACAACAGCTCAGCCCTGCTGGGCAAAGGAAAAAACCCAGTGAACCCTGAGACTGATCTGAAACTGCAGAACAACCCAAAGCCTGCCGAGGTGGGAAGGTATCAAGTGCTGCTGCGATCTCTGCGTGACACACGGAGTGCACACTCATCTCCTGGGCTGGAGGTTTATTCACAATGACAACGTGAGGAATGGCAAAGGGGGTGCTCAGTGTGCACTGAGATGTGTTACCTCATTAAGTATGCTACAGATGCTACTTTTAAGTCCTTTCTAAGCACATCAGGGCCTAAAGTTGATTAGTAGAGGGTGATTTGTCTATTGGCTGTGCTAATACAGATTCTAACCTGCAAAAGAAAATAAAGCAACAGCAGTGAGATGTACTTTTGTGTGGCAATGTTCAGTCACTGTCAAAATATCTCCAAACACAGAGCTCTGCTTCAAATATCTAAGTTTTCCTGTTATTTTTTTTTCTGACCCTTTTTTTTTTTTACACAGTGAGAAAAAGGAGACAATTTTGCGATGTTAGAGTAAGAAGACACAGAAGTTTACTCAGATTTCTCTGTTCCAGTGGACTGTAACTAGAGGGCACTGTGCTCTTTCTTGTGACAGCACAGCTGCACACAGGTCTTTAATAAAACCCAATGAAATCGTGCCTGGTTGCAAAGCACAATGAAAGTATTTGAACTATGGTATGCACAAGTTTCGTGAAATAAAGGCCAAGTGCTCCTCGCTTGAAAACAATGGCAAAGAGTGGTGTAAAAATAAGCACCACTCTGCCAATAACTTGCTCCACTACTCTTCTTTAACAGCTTTCTCATTGCAGTGATCACTGTACCGTACACAACATTATGTTTATGGTAATGCTCCACTCTTAACACATTTTAGGTTTTTAATTCAAAGGACTTTTTCTCTGTCATTAAATTTAAGGCTTCAACAGGAGATGTGAGTGATCAGTACTTTTCCTATCTCTGAGGGTATCACACAGGCAGCTGCCTCTGTTTTGGCCATCAAAAGATGAGAGGGTAGGTCAGTCCTGAGGCCCCTTTTATGAACAGTAATTAAGGAGGTGACAGTCACAGCCAGCTGTTGGATTTCACTACGTACCTGTTTTCCACAGGTTACTCAGCTGAGACACTTTGTTTTGTTCAGAGAGATAACTGAGCAGTCATTATGCAAAGCTTTGGTCACTCAAAATACAAACTGAATGCAAAGGAAGTATTTCAGCAGTTGTAAAGAAAAAACCTGATGGGTTCACACATCCAACCAAAGAGCATTCCACAAGGCAGCAAGCTGGAATTTCTATAACCTCTTAGATGAAAAGATGGTTTATTAATGAACTTCAATTCAAAATGCTCAGCTCTAATTCTTGCTCCTTAACAAAATGAAGCCTGATTTTTCAGACCTTGTACTCCATCGACCTCTGGTGCCCTGGAGTGCCCAGACAGCCCTGGAGCAGAACCTGCCATCCCAGAGAAGGCAGCAACACACACTGCAAACAAAACCTGACTGAAAACAGATCTCTGCCTTGACAGGGAAACACTTCCCACAGCCCATCACAAATCAATCAATTCTACACAAAGACACAGAGGCAAAACCACTTCTATATTACTGCACAACAAAGCTGAAAAAGAGACATGACAAAAATCTCATCTGTCTCTCAGCTTTGCTTTCAAGAGCTGCTTTGCAGTGTGATGAAAGGTGCCCAATTGTATCACTGTAATACAGCACTGCCAGGGCTGCATAAATTCCTGAAATGCAAAATCTCACTCACATCAACACCAACTTTGTAGACTGTAGATCTGATCCCTTTTAAGAACCTCCTGACATAGATATGCCTAATTTGTCATTTTTTCTATACTGTGGAATACTGATTTTTAAGTTCTTCCCTTAACTGTTTTAAGACATCTTTCTCATGAGAGGGCCTGCTAACATCCAAAACGCTGTGATCTGAGTACAATAAACCCATGATCTGCACACTCTTGCTTTCATAACACAAATCCAAACACAGAATTAATGTGTACTTCATTACAGCTGCCAACTCTGATTCATTTTGTTCTTTGGACCCAGAAACAGAGAGAGACAGAGACTGACAGAGACACAGACAAGTTTGTTCACATGAAAGAAAAGCAGAAGCTATGGTTCTGTCTGCTTGGGGTCCTGTGACAAAAAAGCCTCTGGGCCTACAGGTCACGTTTTGCTCTCTGGAAATCAATGGAGGTTGCATGTGCATACATGAAAGCACACTTTAACCTAGGATTTTGTCCAAAGAGATATTAAATTTATATTTTAAAATTATTTAATCTGCATTAATAACAGTGGAGACATTAAGTACAAAGAGGGATGGACCTCTAAGATTTACAAAATTTTGCAGTCTCTAAAGCAGGCACAGCTTCCAGTATCACCTGTTCCATGTATCATTTCTAATTTACTGTACCAAAAGATCCAACTAATTCAAGAGGCTCAATGTTCACACCAAGCCATCATTTTCTTAACACTGGTGATAGAGGCATAGCAATTTGTAATCTGTTTTCTAGCAAAAGGTTTAATATGTATGAAATAAGACCCATTTTGACAAGTTCAACATTCACTTTAAATGCCCTTAAGCATGTGTGATATACATAAAGCCCTGAAAACATGGAATGACTCTATGTTGTTTCAAAAGATACAAAAATACAACAGAAAAGATACAAATTAAACCTGCTGAGGTCCAGGTTATCTCTGGCAGGTAAAGTATGTTTTTCATGTTGATCTGCTAACTGAAGTTGAATACAATATAGTGCACTAGAACTTCAAAACATGCTAAGTTACAGTGTGTCAGGTAAAGTAAAACCTAAAAAAATACACATTCTATTTTATGCAGTGAGACATTCAAAGTCGAGCCATTGATCTAAATTAAAATTAGTGATGAAAATTAAATGTCCCCATGATAGAACTTTAATTCTAGCATGGGAGCAATACCATTTCATGAACACAGCCCAAACTTATGCCAATAGAAAAATATCAAGAATCATAGCCCTTTTGCAAAGGTCAGAACTCATAGGTCAAATGAGTCTCCCTTGACAAAAAGTCCACACTATTTTAAAATTATTTTGATGTTAATATCTTCCTGTCTACCAAAGAACTTGTATTTTTTCTGAAAATTTTCCAAGCAGTACCTTCCCTGGCATTAATGTTTGGAATGCTGCCTTATCAAAATGCCCCTTTTCTCTCAGGAATTCCATTTTCATTGTGAAAGATAAAACCACCAAACTCTACAGTGGAAAGATCTACAGCTAGCCAGTTAGTTTAATATGGCTAGTTTTAGTATAGATGGTTTTTTTGGGTTATAAAGTGGCTTTTTCTTATATTAGGGCTTTTTACAAATTAAACAGTATTTTCTTTCAGCACTGGCATCATTCAGTGCTATGGAATATAGCAATGAATATATATGGAATATATATAAAAGCTTGGAATAATTATCATTTTTGCCCTGCCAAATTGTTGAATAGAAACATACCACAGCTCATCTAAGAAACACCTAAAATATGTTCATTCTGATCAGATGAAACCCCACAGTGAGAGTCTCTCTTCATTCCCCCCTCCCTGCTGCCCAGCCTGGCATCTAGGTTGTGGAGTCCCTTGTGCCCTTACATGAATTTCCAGCTGCCTTGCCCTGGAAAAGTGAAGTTATATCCCTTTCCCAGGTGTAACAAAGGCCTCTCCCCATGGTTCCCTGCAAACACTGTGCAATCTGTTTCCCTGAGTTTCCCAAGGCCATCAGTTCTCCATGGCATTCCCTTTCCCTGTTTCCCCATTGGCTATGGGGCCTGGGGTCCAGTTCCTCTCTTCCCTATGGTCACTTACCCCCTGCCCTGCCCCTTGTACCACCCACGAACACAGACACTATATAACTGAGAAGATTGACATGGTCCTCCTCTTTTGGCCTCTGTATTTCACCTTCAGCACACGGAATAAACACCTGCTGGAATTAATCTGGGGCTGGGAGCCTTCTGCCTCTCTGCTGAGCTTGATTGTGCCTGAATCCTTCTCAAGCAGTTTCTCAGTGGAGAGGCTGACTGGGATCCAGCAGGGCTGTAGCTGCACTCTGGAAAAGGCACACTGTTACACCTCAAACACGTTCATCCCGATGAGCTGAAAGCCCCAGTGAGGGGCTGGCCGTGGGGCTCTCACCTTGCAGCTGCCGGGGGTCGGCGGGGTGTCCGGTGGCCGTGCCGGTCAGCACCACGCCGTCGGCCAGGAACAGCTGGGCAGCGGCCGCGGTCTGCGCCACGCCGACATCGGCCGTCAGCGCATGGGCACTGCGGGGACAACAGCCTGTCACACGCCCTGCCACCCACGCCCTGCCTCCCCACCCTCCTGCCACAGCCCCCAGCGGCAGCTTGTCGCTGGCAGCCAGAAAAGAGTTAAAGACAAACTCTTCCTTCGGAGTGCCCGAACTGATCGGCTGTCGCTCCCGGCTCTCCTGGCTCCAGAGAGCGAGTGTGCTAAGTGTGAGCCACCAAGAGTCAATCGAGACAGCTGCTTACATGTCAAGCACCTGTATTTCAGAAGTGGTGAGCACACAGAGCTCTCCGACTTCAAGTGGGAGTCGTGGATGGGCCCTCATTCATAAATCAGATCCCGTTGCCTAGAACCTTCACAAGTCCAACTAACAGAAAGTATAGTTAATACCTCTGATAGAACCACAGGAATCATCTTACACAGCAATTACAAACATCAATTACACCTGCATCCCAGCTGTTCAACAGCAGGCTTTGATGTATGGGTGACACACTTTGTCTGAAACCTTTCACAATAGCAGCTATTAATTTATGTGGTCCCAAACTTGGAAAGAACTCCAGCCATTGCTGCTTGAACATCCGACACTGTTGTTTCTGTATTTAAACAGAAAACAACAGCTATGGCAAACATGTTGCACTGCTGAGTGGTGATGGCACAAGAACACTTTCTCCTCATTTAAAGAACAGGAGCATAGCAGCTCTCAGTGGCAGCTGCATTTTTCTACATTAAAAAGCTCAACCAACAAGTCCTTCAGCAATTCTTTCTGAGCTTATGTTTCTGCCTGAAATGAAAACTTCTATGCTTTTCTTAAAGGCCAGCTCTTTGAAAAATGAGAAGTATAATCCAAATAGCAATTCATCAGTTGTCAAGACTAAGAACAGAAATAACATGATGCAATTTCATTTACATAAAGTCTAATGCAATGTATTTACATTTATATATATACATATTTATATATATACATTAAAAAATCATCAGAAAGAAATTGCTCTGAAAGGACCTGAAAACCTTCATCTGACCACCACACTGCATTGTTTCCTTTCTCTTTTGAAATTTATTACCTGCTTATTACATATTTAAGATCTTCCAAACTTGATTATTCCCATGATTGCTCACATACTACACACAAACATTTTAATTAGGTTATTTAGCATGTATAATACATAGCACATGAGCAGTTTGTCTGGGGAAAAAAAAAAAACAAACAAATCCAAAGAGTGACATCTAAATAGCTGAAAGTACCATGTGACAGGTAAGATAAAGTATAAGCAGAAAAGAAACTAGATTTATCTGTCATAAGTTCCTTCTGTTTGATAATCGTAGAACATAACCCTTACATAGACAGCACTGATTTAAGTAGCAGGAATCAGTATTTTTGGCAGGAAGGAGAAGAAAGAGAAGAGCTTTTTAAAGTGCCAAAATATTATCACTTGGATGCTTTTATATGGCAACTGCCTTCATAACTAAAAAATAACCTTGGATACCTAACTTTCACAAAGAAAACTTCTTTAAACATAATAGATATATACACATGCATACAAAGTCTCAATACAAGATGCAAGGCTTTTATAGCTGGCATACTGAAAACTTGAAGGTTAAACAACTACAAATTTCACAGATAAAGCAACTTGCAACTTACAGCTGCAAATTTATTTTTAAATATATCCCCTTATAGCACTGCAAGTCCATGCTTAAACAATAAACTTCTCCCATATGATTAACTTTCCTGGAAGAAAAATGACACTGAAAAAAAAAATGAGAAAATGAAGAAAAAGATAAGATCATGATTGCATTCATATTTACATAAAATTCTGCTTGTATTTACCTATGTTTCTTTTTAATATCAGCAAAAATCTGAATGTTCTCTGCTCCAATATGTTTTCTGTATCGTAGCAGGTCACCTGCACAGGCATTTATGATTCCTTCATCAGCCACATGAGAAAACACAAACCCTTCAGCCCGGATAAAATCAAGACCTGGAAACAGACAGAAGCAACATTTTAGCTATAACTGAGGACTGGAAAAGAACAACACTAAAACCAAACGAAAATCCACCTCACTGCCCTTCCTATTTGATCCCAACACAAATTGTTTCATGTGCTCTAGGGCTAACCAACATCACTTTTCCACATATTTCCCATTCTTTATTTTCACCCCTATTCTCTCTGACTTCTTCCCATCTCACTGCTTTCAGCTCCCATCTCTCCCACTGACCCCACCAGTCTTCCCCCAGCCCCTGGTCCCCTTCTCTCCCTCAGCCCCTCAGTTTGTTCCTGTGTGGCTCAGAACAGGCAGCTGCACACCTTGCCCTGTCTCCTGCGATGATGTGCCAGAGGAGTAGGTGGGTCAAAACACAGCTCCATTATTCTAATGACATGTTTTCTCTCCAGAAAGTGTCATTAACTTGCATCTCTTCTTCCCTCTTTCCAGAAACTTTCATTGTATTACTGCTTTTCTGACATCTATTCCCCTGTTAAATATGCCTGAAGTTGGCCATCAAGTCAAAAGCACCAAGGCTATGGACATAGAGGAATAGCACTGTCATCCTCCTTTAGGAAATTAGGCAAGAAAACAGCCTGAAACATGTTATATGCAACTCATGTGACTCCCATCTGAACGTAGCATGTTTCCTACACAGCACCACATCAACAAATCGCTTCTAGAGCTGTGCCAAAGGCTTAGGAAGAGTCAAACATCTGCCATTCTACTCCAACCATCAATCCTGCCATGGCTCAGAATCGGTTCCACCATATTCATGAAGTTTTGTCACTAGGAAGGTTTTGTGGGATGGATACTGAACAGGAAGATCATGAATTTTAATTACTTCACATGGGGCAAACATTGATGTTCAGGGCGCCCCTCCACAGCCTTGAAATATCTCTGTTGTATGACTGAAGCCTTGGACCACAGAGCAATAAGCCCACAGCTGTGGCACAAGATTTAATTCTGACTCCCTTACTGCACTCCTCACTTCTCTCCTTCCTTTCACAGCCTTGAACCCGTCACTTAAAACCTGCCTCTTTTACACATCCCTGTAAAAGCTCTGCACTCATCTTGTGCGGTTTTGCTGTTCTTCCAGTTTGCTCTGGAGGTGTCTTCCAAGCCCTTCTGAAGCTCTGCTACTGCTCCAGCTTTTGAGTCAGTCAGAAGCACATTTAATTAGAGCTGACATCATACAAAGGAAAGCAATGCATGTGGAAGCAGTCATCAAGAATGCAATCCCACCCGCCAGAGAACTGCTTAGGCAACAGAGGCATTACCTTAGCACATTCCAACTATAAACATAGATGATCTTGAAAATTTATTTACCAAATGACAAGGTGTCTGTTTATTTTAAAATTTCAGTTTCATTCCAAAAGCCCTGAAGTTGCAGAAACAGAAGCTCACGGCTGACAGAGAAGAGCCTGTATTGCTTAGCAACACAGACTCCAGCTAACAAGAAACATCACAGATGGATGCCAAATCAAATGCAAGCTGTCCTGTGCCTTGAGATTAGCAGGGGCAAAGCATGGAATATTCTCAGGATCCAAAGGCAAGAGCATGCCACAAGTACCACTCCAGGTGCTTGTAGACACTGGGTGAGAAACAGTGCAAATAGCTAAACTGAGATTTCTACATCTAGGAACAAAAACTATAGCTTCTAATTACATCACCCAAGCTTACAGTACAATTCAGAGTTATATAAGAATAATTATTTCTCAAATCATAAGACTATGGATGAGCCTAGAGACACGAGACACTTTCACAGCAATCCAGGTTTAACTCAGGACAGGGCCTATTCACTGAGTAATTTCATTTATTGAAGTCACTGCTTACACATTGTTGATGCTTGGTTTGTGTTTCCTTAGTGCAGTAAAATAAGACTTTCTGCTAAACATTGGATTGTACTTAGTTTAACAAGGCCGCACTCTATATCTGGGTTTTTGGAGGCCATGAAAATACAATTTTTAACCAAGTGTAATAGGTGCAGGTACCATATCATTACCCTTCTGTTTTATGAAGCCATAATCAGATTCTGCTAATGAATTCATTTTTATGCTCATAAAATTGTGAGAATTATACTACTGCTTACTTTCACATTTGGCAAGTTGAAAAGTAATAGCCATTGAATAGTTAATAGGCAGTCCCATTTCTGACTTTTATGGGAACAACACATTTTGTACTTTCACTGGAAAACAAGAATAGGGAATATCCAATGAAAACTAATAAACAGAACACTTAGAGGAGCATTGATTTTGTCTGCTGTAGGCACTAGAGGCACAGTGTGTCTGTGCTGCAAAAACACTTCTCAGGACACTGTCTTGCAGCAGCTCCTCCCGTGCTCAGCACGGGCTGCAGGCACAGGAGCAGGGTCTCCAGCAGGGTCTCCAGCAGGATGGACAGCACTCCCTGCCCTTCACAGCACCCGTGGGTGCTCCCTGCTGCAGTTCTCACCTGAGCTGCCCTCCCTCACCACTGCATTAATATGGTGGCAGTTAAAAAGGACAGCAAAAACCACAGCATAAAACTCTGCCTAATTGTGTCTTACCCTAAACAGTATAGTGGATGATAGCAAGTGAATTCCCAGTCTGCTGGTGCAGGAGGGAAAGGAATGGGCAAAGACAGCAAAGCTGTGTTTACAAAAGACATGGAGAGATCTGGGATATCTCCTGACATGAAACTTCATTTATTAGCTATCAACTGTGTCATCACTGATGAAGACTGATTCAGAACTGGAATTTCAGTAGCTTGATTCTTAAAAGAAAAAGGGCAGCTTCAAGTAGAGATGGCAGTTGAACTAGATGACTGTTTAAAGTCCTTTCCAACTGAACCATTTTTTTTCTAAATTTATGAGATAAATTTAAAAATGGAGCCCTGATTCATGAGTGACTCAGGCTCACCCAGGCACAGGATCCTACAGTCCTTGCTCAAGCTAGTTGAGCTCCCATTAACACTGCAGACCTGTGGATTTTCCCCCACTCTTAACAAAATAAAATCATTCCCTTCTCCTAGAGACCAGTTATAAATTCCCTGTGTGGTTCTCTTAAGAACAGTTATTCCTACCAAAGACAGGGATTTCCACAGGGAAAATGAAATGACTGTATAGTAGGCAGAAGATGCTACATATGGTTCTTAGTTGAAACACCTTCAGCATGTTATTTTTGTACTGAGAGTAGACAGGATTTTCTTTGTTAATAGCCACCTGTCAAAATTGTATTGACATTAAAGTCACTACTAAGCTGGTACAGAAAAACTATTTAAAGATTTGCTACCCACAAAGTAGTACCCACTTTACTAGGGTTTTGCTTCAAGTGATTTTCTTTTTGCTTCCCTGTTCAGTGAACTTGAGACAATCGTTTTTAGAGAAGTGCAATGAAATGCATTAAACAGGCCCTTCCTGGTTGGTGTTCCACAGTTACAGAGGAAATAGTGCAGAACAGTAGTAGAGCTGAGCAAAACCCAAGCCCTCCAGGAATTCTCCACTTCATTAATAATTGCAAAGAAGAGAAATACATTGTTCCCAGACTATATCTCTTATTTAGTGATGATTTTTGCTCCTCAAAGGATTGCTTTTAAAAATAGGGTATGTGCTATTTTTTCAAATACCTATGGTACCTCAAGTGGCCCACATGCAGTAACCTCTAAAAACTAAAGCTGGATTGTGTTATCATTTATATTTGAAATTTTCATATAGGTTCTGATGCAGCAGTAAAAATTAGGTTTTCTCAACTTGTCAAGTGGCTAGATACTTTGAAAATGACAATGTCTGATTTTAAAGCTCACGAAACAAATCCCAAACATCTACTAAGAATTTAAAGTTTTTAGAACATATTCAGCATAATTAAAACTGCCACTGCAGATAAGTTAACCTACATGATTGTACCTGAAGTATGGCTTCCAGTTAACATCAGCATTTTCTGCCTGGTTCTATAAAATTTATACATGCAAAAATGTGCAGCTTACCATAATGACAGTCAATTTGGGCAAAAACATGCATTAACCCTCAATTTACAAATTTGGGAAGTACAGGCTTTCTGTATTAAGCCAGCCCTCATTTTTACATCATGGAGGGTTACACGTGAAAAACTAAATTTGCTTCAGTAAACAGTAGGACCAGGAAGCTTAGCAAGTCTAGGATTCCTGCAATAAAGCTAGATTAATTTATATTTAATTCCCCCCAAATGCAGTTTAATTTCAAGTACTTTGGCTATCTGTATACTCAACTTTTGTCATTATATAAAATGCTTCATTCTACTGATTCATTAAAAAAAGACAATGAAAACTTCGTTTTAATGGATAACAGTAGCAGCAACATCACATAAATAGATATAATATATGCTGAATATAATGGACTATATGCATCATATAATAGATGCTGAACCAGGATGCTTAACCACCATGGGTTAAATTGATCCTCACATATAACTGAAGTAAATAAGAGTTACAACAAAGGCAGCTTTTAGACATGAGGAGACTTAAACTAATTTAGACAGGTTTCACCTAGAAAGCTGTGATGGCAGCACTGGGATTTTTAGCAGCCTCCAACTGAAGCAGTGCACAAGGACCATCCATTCTAATCAAGCAGGCATCTTTCTCAGAATCTAATTGCTTCTTTTTCAGGGTACACTGAGCTTTCCATGGTATCTGTGCACAAGGTATCACTGCACAAGGTGCAGTTTGGAGAGAGTGAGTGCCACAGCAAAAGCAGGAATAACTGGTGAGCCCTTTGCTTTACCTGCAGCCAGAGCAATGGCTATGGCCTGCTGGTTGGCAGCACAGAGCACCTGGACACCCAGAGGGACACGGGGACAGCTCTGTCTCAGGGCAGCACTGAGCACTGCCATGGCTGCGGTGACCTCCGGGCCCGGGCACACCGTGTAGGGCACGTCGTGCATGTTCTCCACCATCACAGCATCCTGGGGAAAGAATTATACAAAAACATCACTGCACCCTACAAACATGGCCAGTTTACATTTTATATTGTGTATTAAGATACATAAATGTGAAGGTTTTCGTTCAAAGGAAGGATTATCTACAGCAAGTTGTGTTGATGCATTTGGTGCACACAATCACTTGTAAAAGTGCTTTCATCAACAGCATGGTATTCACAGGGAAATCATGAAGAGGAATAAATGTGATTTTAATTATACATTCATCAATTTCGGTTTCTTTGATCCATCCTAAAAAGTGAACTATAGGCAAATGAGTTAAATCTTAAACCTCATTAAAAATAGTGTAAAGTCAAACTTCAATTATCCAAAGGGAATACAGGATATTGAGTACATTTGGATAACAGAAGACTCTGAGATAATCAGGGCAATTTTCAATTCAATTATGGCAAAAAATAAGCGTTACTTTGGATAAATAAAGGAATTTTTTGTTTGACTATTATTGTGCCAAATGCCATAATATGAACTATTGATATTTCTTCCATTCTGTGTTCAGAACTACAAGGAAGGAAGATATTGCTATTTATTGTCTATTATACCTCTCCATCCACATGGACATACTCTTAGCAAAGAATGGAGTGATGATAAAATACTTTGCTGATACAATTTGTACATTACCTCATGCCACTTTTCCAGTCATTGCATAGGCTATACAAAAACATTTGCAACAACTGCAGATAATATATAATTTTGTCAAGGATTAATAACAAGAGTAAAAGTGGAACCTTGAAACATATTCCATGCCTGGTATTTTGCATTAGCAGTGAGAAGATAAAAAGATATTTCTCACCAGCCTAATTCTAAAAATGCAAAAAGTTTAATAGCCAAATGAACTGTATATATAGCAGATAAATTCTGCTCTCTCTGTGGAGTTTTATCACACATCTTAATCCTTTAAAATGAGAGCTTTACCTTTCACAGATATTGTAACTGAAAAAGAATAGAAGGAACATTTTTTGGGAAAAAAATACAATTAGAGACTGAACATCGAAGCTTGGTTATTAATAATAGAGAATCAGGAAGGGGAAACAAAAAAGTTTCCTTTTAAAAAGTCTTTTATATGTAACACTTCTCTAATCTTCGTTGTAGTATGGAAGCCCTTCTGGCAGTAAAAGATAAGATAGTATATAAAATAGTGTCATCATTTAATGGCTGAATTACAGGCTAAGGCACAGGCACCATAAATGAACACCTGACACAGAGAGTGGGGAAAAGTGAGAAGGAAATAATCCAGTGGAGCAACGTGGTCAGTCCAAGCACACAACCTGCAAACATTCAATGCTTGGGCATTCAAAACCAGGGCACAGCTGCCTTTTCCAAATTACTCACAGCTGAGTATTTAAATACACAAAACACATGCTACCTAAAACCCAAAGGGACACAATCTATTGATGGAAAAGTTGACCTGATATGATGACACTCCACATCAGACCTTTGCACTGTGTAGTGTCATTCACCAGCATATTTAATTACACAATTCCAGCCCAGGAAAACCTGAATTAGGCAAAGGAACACCAGGTATGGCAACCAACCAACCAGAACATCTGTGCTTTTGTTTGTGCATTTAATTAAATATGTAACATCCACACTTCTGTACCTGTGATGGGAGGTAGCCACATGACAAAGGTGACAACCTGTCCTAAGAAAACCACAAAAAAAAAAAAAACCCACCACAATTTTTAGTCATTTTTTCTGGAATGAGGTTAGGACTGTTCCAACAAACCTCGACTGACAAAATGGTCTCAACTATCTGGGACACAGCTACTGAATCCTTTGTGGTACCAACAAAAACAGAAACCCTGTAGCCTCTTGTTCTCTGTACACATAAATATATTAAGTCAGTCTAAGCAAGAATGCAAAGTTAGTTAGCAGTTGCACATCACAAAAGGGATAACGTAGAACTATAATACTTTAACAAAACAAATTAAAAAAACGCAATGAACCATCAAAATCCCGTAATTCCTTCAGGCCAAAAAGCCTGGAAGCCTTTGGCTCAAAAATGCTCTACCTGGCAAACTTAAAATTTGGGTGTCAGGGAAACTCCAAGCTTATCCTAAGGGCCAGGACTCAGGATCTGCAAAACTGAATCCCCAGGCTTCCAGACAGTCAAGAATCAATCCCAACAGGAACAAAGGCAACTGGGAATTGGACTTCAACATTCTCAGGTCCCAAAGAGCCACACCAGCAGCCAAAAAAAGGCAAGAGAATGGGCTGGCAGAATTCCACAGAAATTCCACAGTGTAACTGAGCTTTTCACAACTTGCTACAACTTTGACAGTTCTGGATTTACATAAAGCAAATTATTCCATTAGCTACATTAATGAATTAATTCATTTAATAAATTATAAAAACCCCTAGCCATAGTACTACACATAAAAAGTGTCTCATTGAGTTCTAACTCAAAATGCAAGCATATGGGAGGATTGCAACAGTTCTCTCTCCTGCTTTAAATTTACTATATTCACTTTTCAGCAACTGCCTCTTCCTATGCCCTCAAGGTCCAGTTACAGTGAATATTTTTGGTAAAACTTTAATAATGTGCTATTCTTTTGGTACCATCCGACTGTTCTTTTGCATATTATGCTTTGTTTAATTAAAAAGAGAACAACATATGTTCTGCAATACAGAAAGCTGAATTACAGATGCATTAAGTCAAAGCTCTCTTTCATATTTTATATAAAAATATAACACCACAGATTTGTGTTTACTGAATTGATATGTATATGAAACAAACTTCAGTACTATCAGATAGCTAATTAAAATGGGGGAAAGAAAACAGTTATGCTAAATTAAAGTTCTTGGAACTTAAGCTTATGGTTTACAAGCCTATGGAAACAGCTTCTGCATTATATCCTCCAAAGAAGGATTTATGTAGATAGTATGAGATAAAACTCTTGCAAGTACCTTCTGTGTTCCTTTTCCATTGAATATTAAGATAATTCAAGTGTTGCTTATATGCAATAGCCTTATTATAAGTAATTTTCAAACAATATATTTCCTTTTTACTTTGAATGACTTCTGAAGTGCTACACATGTAAAGTGCCCTTTGTATCACAGTTAGCTACTGAAAAACAGGTCATTTCAATAGCTCTCTAACTATATGAAAAATAATTACCTTAGCTGTGTTCCGCTTACAGAAATAACCTCTTAAAACACTTCAGCTGCACACACATTACAGCAGAAAAGCCTCAAAACGGCAACAACACCATAACCACAACTGATGTAACAATTGCACAACTTTTAACTCAGCATATACCTAACAACTTTTTCCCAGGGCAACTTTAACCCCAGAGTTTCTCCCCAGAGAAAGACTTTACCTACAAACGTGTGCACCCCAGTACAAACCTCTTCAAGCTCATTACCTTCTCTCCTTCCTCCAGGAAAGGAGCAGGGTTTGCACCATCCCAGTTATTATACAGACTCAGGTGGGGACTAAAACGATGACAATAATTACCCCCACACCCCTCATGTGCCCCTTATAAAGGAAATAAGATGCCTTTGCAGAACATTTAGTTGCTGTTTGTAACCACAGCTCTTAGCAATTTCTTTAAAAACTCACCTCCAGAGCAGATCACTGCCTTAGCAGAAGTAAGCTGCTATCTCATGTTCTCCTGCACGTGCCATAGGAGGTAGCTGTGGGCAGCCTGTCTGCTATTTTATTTTCCTGTAATACAGCTGAGATTTGAAATGTTAACCTCTGTAATCCAAATGAAAGCTACCTACACATTTCTATGCAGAAATACTACTTTATTCTGTCTCCACTGTTACTAAATTCTAAGAATTGTGAATTCCAGTTATCATTGTAGTTATAAGAGTCATTGGCTTAACACTCTTTTATTTTATAAAAGCATCAATGTAAAACATGTACTAGTAACTGTTTTTAATGTCAGCTACTCCAGTAGCTACAGCTAGGAACAGTAACTAACAGTCAAGTGGGAACTTGTGCTCTATTTTCTAGCTACAAAACAAATGTCAGCCAGGCTGAATGGAATGAATAAAAGTTAACCTGAATATATATATTTTTTGCCTATTTCTTAAAGAAAAGCAGGTACAAATTGGAGGGATTATAATGCCTCATAGCCTGCTGCTTATAAAATCTTGTCTAGGGAATTTCATTGTTTAGCAACACACAAGTACAAAGCATATACATTTTGAGCACAGATGGCTTCCTAACTGAGCACTCACTTGTTTTCATTACTGTGCTCTAATATCACAAATCTTTCATATTTATTATGTGAAGCTGTGAATGTGCCAGACAAGTCACCTTACTCTGAATATACCAGGATTTACTTCCAAGTGCAACACAGATGGAGTGAGCAAGACCATATACTTTATTTTTAAACGTTAACACCAATTTGAACAATTTGAGACAATATGTAAACATCTAAATAGCAGCAAATGGTTACGTATTTTCTTAAGAGCTACTGTGGGCAGCACTTGGGAACCCTGTCAGTACAAACAACCATGGGAAAAAAACTTTCCTAGCTCTTCTTCCACAAGAAAAACTGACAGCTTAACAGTTCCTTTGGAATACCGAACAAGAAGCCCAAAAACATTCATCTTCCAGAATAGTTTGGCAGTGTAAAAGCTAGGAAGCTCCTGAAGAATCTACCATGAAAACTTGCATTTCTTTTAAAGCAGCACAAAAAGCTAAAGAATTGAATTCCAGAAAGTGTTAAGCAACCCTACTGATATTTATGGAGGCTCTCCTGATTCTCTCTGAGACTTATCTCCTTAATAAAGGATTTATTATATTGCTCAAACACTGTTCTGTTCTCTAACACTGTACAGACCTTTAGAATGAAGACTGGTGTGGAAGTATATCGATGTTACGGTGACTTCTATAGGAAAATGGGTTAATTGTAACTGTAAGCCCTGAATTTGCCCAAATGTGTAGAGAAATGACTGCATTCACCTCATGTGTCTACCTGACAGGTAGATTTAAAGATATATTCCAGTTCAGAGGCTGCAATGCATTTGCAGAAAAGGTAAACTTGTTAGAGCTGCAAATGCAGAATCCAGTACAACTGTTGAAAAGACTAAGTATAAAAGCCAAATTAAAACTTTATGTTAGTACTGATTTTGAAGTTTATCTCAAAGCTGCTCCAGCTTTGTGCATGACAGAAGTGGACCTAACTGCTTCCATACCCTCCTTCACCTTCAGGAATATTTGGTGTCTTCCCCCTGCTGTTGAAGGTTTCGATGTGTAACTATTATGTAAGGAAATGGGCAAACGGGCACTGCAATGTGGAGCAATGACTTTATGAGTTATAGATTACTTGTGCAAGCACTTCCTCTGGCACAGGAAGGCAGAGATTAGTGTCTGCCACCCTTCTGATATAGATCAAATCACATTATACCTCACGGTGATACTGCAACAACAAAATGTAAAGGCACAGCACAGAATACAGTTATTGCACACCTGTTCTTTCAGGAGGAATGAAAAGGAAGAAAACTTCCTCGTTCGGTTCAACTTGCAGTCAGTTATTCTAACTGGGTGGGCATCTCACACATCTTCATCTGGATCACAGGTGCTGCAGCCCACCAGGTTATCATCATTTTACCCCAGTGCTGTTCATCCTTTCAATGATTCTATTCTCAGCATTCTTTCCGAATTTAGCCTTACCAGTGCTCTGCCCATAACCTACCTTGTCTGACTTGTCTTGCATTTTGACCTTGGTCTTCTACTCTTTAAACTAAGCTCTTGTATTCAATTTTGTTCTGTCTGTAATGTATCATTCTAATTTATAGATTTGAAATGTTTAAACTGGCTTGTTAATAAAGTTTCTCTGAAAACAGCAGCTTGGAACAGTGACAGCTTATTCACTGAAGATATTTTCAAACCTTGGACATTTGTACACCATCAGAAAATGTTCATAATACTGGGGGCAGGTCAAAGAAAAAGCACATCAACACCCCAAGATAAGGTGTAATGAAATGTTTAAAACATATCTGACCTTTCAAAAGGACACATACCCTGTTAAAATCTACTGACCTACGAAGATTACTACACCACTTTAGGTCCAACAGCAATTCTGACAGCAGTCTCTTCTTGCCTCTGGCTGAGACTGGCCTTTTGGGCCTGCTCCTCTGGACGTGCAGAGCAGGCATGTTTGCTGCCAGGGGCCTGGAGAGAGCCTTAGAGAGGCCAGAAAAGGGCCTGAGCTTTTTTTTTTTCAGATCCTGAATTATCTGTGCTGTTTTGTTACAAACACAGCTGTGGGGTGATCCTGCACCCTCCAGGTTCCTGAGGTATGCATAGTGCATCAGCTGTGCACATGGCATTCCTCCATGACCTCAGGAAACCAGAGGCTTGTACAGAGCTAAAAATACAGTTGCTTGTCAGACTGGATTGATGAAGCATTCTACAGCCAGAGACCTTGAATGCCAGCAACAGCCCATGTTTCGGGCCACAGGTTTTTTTTTTTTTAAACTCCTTATATTGACTTGATTCATCCAACTCAAACAACCTGAATTGTACAATTTGAATCTAACCTTTTTCAGATAAGGTGATCCTTATATCAGGGTTTTTTTTCGTAATCTAGAAGGCCTACTTCCCATGTTGAAATAAGAGACATGGATTTAAGCATCTCCCTAATTGATAAGCTTCAAGATGCTTTTGATGAATTATAGGCTCAATTTAAAATTCTGGCTCTGCAGAAGTGGTTTTGTGTAATGGCCATCGTGGGAAGAAAGAAACCAAAACTTACAACTCCAGCATTCTTGTAAGCTTCTGCCTCTTGACAAGCTTGATCAATGATCTGGGTCAATGGAAGAGAACTTCTTGGTGTCCCTGCAAGAATAATGGTGCTGACCCCAGGGCATGCACAAACCAAATCCATGGACAGTAACAGGACAGGACATCCATGGGGATTGCGTACTGAAACAGGGACATATAGGGCAAACTTGCTCAAAGGCTGCCTTATCTCCTTGTGACGTGCCTTAGTCATGTCTCTTTCTTTATCTGAACTTGGTAGAGCTGCTGTAACCATTCAGCTCCTAAATCTAGTTCACAAACTTGAGGAATGTCTGCTATAATCCACTGTTGCACCAGGTTTGCTCTTAGCTTGCTACTCAAGTAGTTATAACTTACCCTATATTAGTGATGCTCCAGACAATACAATCTATGGGCAAGACTGACCTCTAGGTCAGCACAGAACACCTATGCTAAACAACAGGGAGTTTAAATTCAGTTAAGCTATGCTTAATCTGCAAGGATGATTGTATCTGATTCTTATGGCAGAAATACACACATACAGATTTTGTTGGAGTTTAATGAATTTCCTTTAAGACCAAAGTCTCTTCTGATAATTGGACTTCCAATGTCAGGCAGTGGGAGCCTGAAGTGGGGACTGTGCTGAGCCCAGTGTCAGCTCCGCTAGCTGGCCTGATCTCCCGGCACAGGGTGAGCTGGCCACCCTGGGGGCTGCTTCTGGGAAACCGTGGGGCACCCTGAGCTCTGGCCATCAGCCTGCAAGGGCAAGGTGGGCTGCCCTAACCAGCTCTGCCCACTCTGAGCCCCTGGAAACGTGGACGAGGAGGCCAGGCTGGAACAGATCCTGCCTGCTGTCTGAGCTTCACAGTGCCCCTGAGGGCATGAGAGAGCTCTATCCAACCTCCATCCTAGCCCAACGCCCATTTGTGCAACTCCCTAACCCTTGCGTCTTGAAACAAGAGCTCACCAAACCCGAATCCTCTTCTCAGCCCAGGTTCCTGTGTGGAACTGTTTCCCTCCTTTTTTACCTCTAAAACGGGAGCGCCAAAACTTCCGGCGCTTCATGAGGGGCCCGGGGTTGCAGCGAAGGGAAGTGAACCAGGGCACGGCAGCCGGGCTGAGGGCTGATGCCGGCGACCCAGACCCGCTCTCGGTCCTGGTCCGGGTCCCGCCGAGCCGTGCCGCCCACACGCCGCTTACCTGGCAGCGCTCCCACGTGCACCATCCCGACCACCGCCGCCTTGAGCCGCCCGAACAGCCCGGGCCGCTGCATGGCCTGCGGGGAGGGAAGGAGGGCGTGAGCAGAGCCGGACCAGGCGCCTCCCGGGGACCGGGCCGGGAGACAGGGCCCGGAGCGAGTCGGGGAGAGGACACTCAGTCCCTCGGCTCGGCCCGGCCCGGCCCGCCTCGGCCCGGCCCGCCTCGGCTCGGCTCGGCCCGGCTCGGCTCGGCTCGGCTCGGCTCGGCCCGCCTCGGCTCGGCTCGGCCCGGCTCGGCTCGGCTCGGCTCACCCCGGCTCACCCCGGCGCGGTCCCACGTGCCACAGCCGCTCCCGCCGCTTCCGCGTCCGGGCCCCGCCCAGGCCCCGCCCCTCCGGCCTCCCTCCGCGCGGGATCCCTCAGGCCCCGCCCACCTGCGCCGCTCCGCGCGGGATCCCTCGGGCCCCGCCCCTTGCCCCGCCCATCCGGCACCTCTCCGCGCGGGATTCCGCAAGCCCCGCCCCAACCCCGCCCCCTGCGGCGCGCGGGACTCCGCGCGGCTCCCGCGCCCCGCCGGCCCCGCCCCGGCCCGCGCGCGGGGCCACGTGCGCGGTCGGGAGGCGGCCCCGCGCCGCCGCCGCGCGTTTAAATGTCCCGCCGGGCGCGGCCCGCGCCGCGCGCAGGGACGGGAGCGGCCGTGCCGTGAGGCGGCAGGCGCCCGGCGAAACCCGCCCGCGTCCCGCCCTGTCCCACCGGCCCGGCACCCGCCGACCACCCGCTCCCGGCCGGCAAGGGCTGGCGCGGCGGTGAGTGAGCGGCAGCGCGGGTGGGCAGGGGGCGGCGGGCGGCCTCGGGGCGGGGGGGGCCGTTGGGGCCGGTCCGGCCGCCCGTTGCGCGCCTTTGCCGGCCTTGGTGGGGAGGGGGTGCGTGCGGCCCGGGCCCGCGCGGCCCTGGGCTGGCCGAGGCTGACCATGAGCCGGGAGAGGTGAGTGCGCGGGCCCGCCCTGCGCGGGGCCCTGCAGGCCGAGCGCCCCGCCGGGCTCCCCTGGGAGGCTCCCGCGGCCGGCGCTCGCTCAGCTTCCCCTCTCTCCGCAGCGGCTGCGCCGACGAGAGGGATCCCGCCGAGGGGGGCGCGGGTGCGGAGTACGCCATGCGAGCCCGCAAGAGGAAAGCTGATGTGGCCACGGTGAGTGCCGGCCCGGCCCGGTGCCCGCAGGCCAGCGCCCGCCCCGCCGCCGGCTGGGCCCCCGCGCCCCGGCCGCCTTTTGTTGGGGGTGCGGGGCCCACGCGGTGGGCCCGGGGCCGGGCGGGCCTGCGGGGCTGTGCTGCTCCTGGGGCACCGGGCGTGTGTCACAGCGGCCAACAGCTGCTTGTCCCGCGGTTTGTACGCCGGAAATCATATGTGGCTTTTTATAGTTCTTACAGGATCCTGATGAAGAAATTGCCAAAATGGAGATGACTAGGAAAAAGCCGTGTGAAAAACAGGTAGTTGAATTTGCTTTATATGTAAATACTGTAATCTTACTTAACCCTGCTCTTACTTTGCAGTACCTCTTTATTTATGTTAACACGGTAAAACAAGTATTCTGCTGCCACATGCTGCATGGCAGTGGGTAAGGGGGACTGTTGGCCCTGGTTGATGATGGACTGTGCAAAGCAATTCAGTTCATATATGTAGTTTTGAAGCTTTTGCAAGCCTCAAGGCCTGTGTTGGTCTGAAACCTTGTGTTAATGCTGAAATGAATTCACCTGGCCTGTGGTTCGAGGGTGCACTTGTCAAGCCTTTAGACCTATTCTGTATTTACTTCTCTAGAGAGGTGTAAAGGTTCAGTCATGTGCTTATGTACCTTGTACATGTGCTCCTATATCTTGCTGGCCAAAGCATAAGACACTTGAGCATGTAGATGGAATCATCTCTTGAGGTGGTTCTCTTTGCTGTCATGTCTCTACTTCCTTATTTTCTGGGAGAGACGAAGGCTTCCTTTTCCAGCATCAGCTGGAATATTCCCATTTATGGGGGTAATTATCAGACAAAGTAAGGAGCTCCTGACTAGAACTTGAAGTGTATGCTAGATGCTCATGGTATAGTTAAATAGGCTTTGAATATCTGCAGAAAGAAGGAATATTTTTGTGAAGTCACTCTACCTAAGCAAATTAGTCCTGCGTTGGAGGTTGATAATGACCATTGTCAGCTTTCTTGGCAAGACATGTAGAATGAGCTGACTTACAAAGCCAAAACTAGTTTTACTGGTGTTCTCTAGTTCCCTTTGTGCGCTTTCCATATTCTTGAAAAGCAGATGTTTTTGGTATCTCCGTTGGATGTTGTGTTGGTGTGTGATTTTGAAAGCGTGATACTTTTGTAACCTTGAGTGGCCTGTGTTCTGGAATAGGTTCATTCCCCTCCTTTTTTCCCTGATCTCACACACACACACCTGCTCTGTCACTGAGCCTTCAGGCTGTCACGGCACATGCAGGGTGATGCTGAAGTTGCAGAAGTCACGGTCAGGGTGTGCAGCCTGTCCTCGTTTGGTAGGCGAGACTGTGCATAATGTGGCACATCTAACCCGAAGTGGCAGCTGGAAGTTCTAAGACTGAAGTGCTACCATAACAGATGGGCATCATTGTTTGGAATGGCCTCTGCTTGTTGCAACTGCGTACACTAGTTATCAGTCAACATATTAAGCAGGGCTCAAATGGTGAGCATTTAATGAGGGGATCTCTCCTTCCCTTCTGTCTTTCTTTTGCACAGTATATTAAACTAATTCCTCACTTCTGACAAGGAAGAGCTGCCTGTCCTTCACTGCAGCTTTCTCCTTCACCAGAAGATTCATTCTGTTTAAACTGAGCAAGGCCTTCTTGTGCATGTTTATTACATAATAACAAGGTATTTGTTAGAAAATCTCAATGGGGATCAAATTTCATTGTCTTCAGAAAGACAGTGGAAGGAAGCTTGAAGTGTCTTTTGCATATGTTGACCTTCAACTTTGAAAGCAGATAAAGACTTCCAGTTTTGTCTTCCTTGTGCTCTTGGCGTGGTAGCCATTCAGTGTTACTTCAGGAATGATAGGTAGACTAAAACTTAGATAATTTAGACAGTAGGCATCAAAAATCTTTACTTGGGAAATCTTCAAGGTAATCATAGGATGTTACTGGAATTTGACCCTTTCATTCTATAGACAATAAATAATATCATACCTATATATCTTTCCCTACATAGAGAAGGGGTTTTTTTTGTGACAAAGTAGCCAGATTGTTCCAGATCTGGTTAAAAAAGCTAACATTTGGCTGCACAGCAGCAGCTCTTCAGTCTATGGTGTGACACAAGCTATTCTCTGATATAAATTGCCATGGACCACTAATGAGAATATGTTTACGGTTCCAGCAGCAGTATAGCAGGCTGGAATGATAGCCAGGGCGACAGTTATTCTGTGGAGACACGACACTTCTAAAATGCAAGCAGCTATAAATCCACTGTAGCCTATACCACATGACTTCTACATTAAATAAATTGTTTACTGACACTAGTTTATCCACAAGGCAAAATATCAGAGTCACATCCCACTTTATGACATCTTCATAGTCAATTCATTAGTTTGCTTCTGTGGAACATAAGGCCCCAGTTCTTAATTAGGATGCCGTTACCCTTTATGTGATGAAAGGGTGGCTATATCATCAGGTCTGTGACAGCAGAATATTGCATAAATTCTGTGTTTGATTTTGGAGAACTGGCACTGCTGTAATTCTGTTAGCAATTCTCATACTAATTCTGGCTGCTTTGTGGGGATGAATACACTTCCAAGGCTCCATGTAAAACAAAATTCATCTAACTAGATTAGAATAATCTTTTCAATTGTCATGTAAGTTGCATGGTCACCTCCATATAAAGTGAAGAATTGAATCTAGAAGTTAGTTTCTTTAGATGAAACTAGCTGATGTTTTCACATCTGAAGGTGAAATAAACTCTCAGGAAGGAGTTTTGATCAGTTCCTCACTAGGCATTTTCCAGAGTCTGATTTTAGCATTGTCAAAGTGATCTAAGTGTTTTGAAAATATCCTTCAAAAAGTTTCTTTGGCTAATCTAGACTAATTTTTGAAGTTTCAGTTTAAAAAAACAAAATAAAGCCCACTGAAAAGTGTAAACTATGCCTAGGTTAAGAATCTGACTTGGCTCTAATCTGGATAAGGACATTTAGACTCTTATTTAAAAGGAGTAGAAGCTCCTATGCTATGCCAAGAGGATTGGAAACACTTAATAGTGTGGGTTGCTCTTTTCTGTCCTGTTTACTAAGTCTGGAATTCACTTCTGATAGCAAAGTAAAATTCAATACTTCAAAGTAATGCATCCTATGAGTGAAAAATGGCTGGAGTCATAGATCTTGCTGTTTGTGATGGGCAAACTAAGGCTGTGGTCTTGGAAGTGATACCGTTGTCTATGGTGTAAGGTGCTGCTTTTAGAGTGGCAAACAGGCCTGTTGCCCTGCTTTGATTTCCATGCTGAAAAACCTCTGATGTTGCTCTTTGAATGCAGTTCTGTATCATTCTCTTCCTTCTTGCTTGTCAGTGGAAGCTCATTCTGGTGGCTCCTAGCTCACATTGAGGTGCACAAGTGTTTCAGTAGTTTGTTTTTTTAGGTGTTTCTTCTTCACTGATGGCCCTGCATGGCCTATAAACAATAACCCCAGTGGTCACTACCTGCTTTGTTTTGTGTCTGATCTATAGCCTGAAGATTCAAAATGATTGATTTCTATGAATGTTTGATGTATGAGTGAATGGTGACATCCTGCAGGAAACTGAGGCCTGCTAATACTTGAACTTTAAAAAGACCCCACCTCTGAAGTCTGGGTTTTCTCTGGAGCTGTATGGGCTTGGGTGCTCTAATGGGCTTATCACCCACCCTCTGCCCTCTTGGTACCCATTGTCCTAATGAGCCTTCTCATGTGCTAAGTGCAGTTTCTGTGGTCTGTATCTTGTTCTTAGGTCTGAGATAGTGATCTGCATCTGATTAGTTGCTCCTGTAGCTGGAACATTGCTGTGGGTTGTCGCCAGGCTTTCTTGTTGGGCTTCACATAGATTTGAAGGGACCAGTCTCCACACTGATTTTCTTGCTTGTGTGCTGCTTTAGCTCCTGTTTGTCTCAGAAGTAAGCTCAGGACTGTAGTATTTCCTTTGGCTTCACAGATTCTGGGTAATCTGTTGCTTTCTGACAGGTTTCCACTTTTGGACTGGGTCTGTGCAAGCCCAAAGGAAGTTCTTCATGGTTTCCTCATACCCTCCCCACCTTAAACTGTTCCTTTTTTCAGTGGTGGCTCCTATTTCCTTACAGTTGCAGTGTGAGGTAATGCAGTTTCTTGATGCTTTTTCTTATTTTTGATTGTCTTGCTACGTCTGCTTTTAAGATTCAAGAGCCTGATTGATATGTTCATTCTCTTAGCCAAAATCTATGCCGGAGTTATGGTGCTCCCTCACCTATACTAATTAATTCCTGTCTCCTTCTCCAATAAGCTGCTTTTTTTGGAAGCCCTGCACATTAGTTTTGTTCTTGTCTCTAGCTAAGCTGTGTATCTGCAATGTTGCTCACATCTTTTCCCCAGTGTCTTATTAAGTGACATTATGTTGTCAAAAACTTTGTTTTCCCTTCTTTTCAAAACACCTAATAGGCTCTCGAACTTTGATTTCTATTTCGTTGTAGAAAATTCAGGGTGGTGAAATATCTTTAGTCTTGTTGCATGTGATGTGTCTGCTCAGAGAACTTTGTGAGCAAGTCTTTTGTCCTTCAGAAATCGCTGGTTTAGTAGGCACCTTTAAATAGATACTGTAGCTTTCCTGTTTGCTGATTAACTGATAAGACAGCACTTCTCCAAAGGCTGTTGGCAGCTGGGCTTGCTGTGCAGTTTGGAGAACAAAGTGTGACTAAAGTCTAGTTTTGAGGGAGGACAAAAATTAACTTCAAGCAATGCCGATGTGACATTTTCATTTGAACTTTCAGTTTGTAAAGAGTCTGTCATTTTTAAGATAAAGATACTATTCCCTTGTTAACACACCTCCCCACCCAAATTAAATCCTGGCATGGCTGGGTATGTAGTTATGCTATATTTGCATGTAGAACTCCCAAGAAGAAAAAAGACTGATCTGTGTGTCAGTAACTCAAAGTGCAAAGCAGTCTTAGCTGTGAAAGGGCTGTGAAATGTGGTTTTTGTTTCATCAAGTCAGTGGTTTCTGTTTGTGAAACTGTTGCAGGAGGGAGCCATTTTGCTGGAAAGTGATGTCATATGTAAGAAAGATGTAAAAAATCAGCTGTGGAAGCTTTTTTGCTAGAGGCAAAGTTTCACATAGTGTTTTACTTGATGGTGCCTAATGATTCTTCTGAGCTTGATTTTATTATTTTAGCACATTAGAAATCTGTTAGGGAGTTCTGTCCTTTTAGTGATGCAGAACTGATCAATTTGCAGCAAGATGGCTGACTTGAGTGTTAAACAGAAATGCCAAATTTTAATTTGCTTAGGCATAATGACAGTACCAGCTTTGTATTCTACTGCAAATAAAGTAGTATTTTCCTGAGACATTGTGTGAAGTGTACAAGGTCCTGTTTAAGAGTTAGGTGGTAGAAGAGTAAACCTAGTCCTAAGTTCTGATCCAAATAAAAGTTCAAAGGACATGACTGGTGAAGTTTTGGATATCTGATGTTTGCAAACCATGGTAGAATTTGGCATATAAAATTATCAGCCTTATAATTTAGTAGCAATTGCTTAAAATGTGCTTGGCTGTATTCTGAAAATTGAGTCATATATGCTTTGGGGTTTTTATCTTCATTCTACTAAATGAATGAGTACAAAATTCTACAAAGTGTTTTGCTGTGTTCACTGTCTGAGATGCTTTGCATGAAAGCGTGCCTTCAGGCATATTACCTACATATTTCTTACCAGAAATCCTGACCTCATATTTGGGTCTTTGAGTTCCATCTGCTTGCTCTTTGCCTGAGGGCAAGTATATTTTTGGTAAAACAAAATGCAGCATGAGAATAGGGGGGTTCTGACTTGGGTGTCCTTCTATGTCACAGTTGTGGTCCTTCAAAAGGATAACAGGGGGAGGGTCTTCAGCTTTAGTTCCAAACTGTCTCTACTGTGCTTTTAAGCAACAACCCCAGTACTCTGCAGAAGTGAGGCCACATTGTAGTGTTGTGTCCAGTTGTGGACCCCCCTAGTAAAAAAAAAGAGACTTGAGCACACAAGAAAGAGTCCAGAAAGGTCCATAAGATAATTCAGGAATCAGAGCTTCTTTCCTATAAGGAAAGGCTGAGGAAGCTGGGGCTGTTTAGCCTGGAGAAAAGGTGGTCTGTGGTGATTGGTGTTCAATTGTTTATAAATATTTGAAGGGAAGATGTAAAGAAGATGGAACCAAGCTCTTTTTTGTGTGATGGGACAAGAGGTGATGGACACAAACTGAAGCAGAAGAGGTTCTCTCTGAATATCATGCAACACTTTTTGAGGGCACAAGTTGTCCAGAATAGTTGTAGAGTCTCCATCCTTGAAGATACTCTAAAGCCTTGTGGACATGGTCCTGGGCAGCTGGCTCTTGGTGGCCCTTGTGAGCAGGGAGGTTGACAAAAAGACCTAGAGGTGCTTTCCAGCCTCTACCATTCTGTGTAGGTCAAAGAGATCAGACATTGGCAAGAAGTTGTGCATGAAGTTATGAGTATCTTCTATCTACAATTAAAGCAATTACCTTAAAAAGCAGAGTGTAAATCTCCTGTTTGATTGCACAGATGTCCTGGAATAACAGCCATGAGGATGCCCACATGCTGATCCCCACTCCGGATAAAGACGACGATCCCGTTCATGTTGATTACTCGCGGTTCATCCATCTGAGCGTTGTTCCCACCAGAGCTACCCCACTGCCAGCTCTAGGGTGAGTGTGCTGGGCTGCTGCTGCTCTGCCTTCCTCTTGTCTCCTGATCCAAGACTAAACATTGCTCTCTCTTAGCTGGGCAAATAGGGACGATGTATGGAAAAACATGATAAACAAAGAAGAGACCTACGTGAGGGATAAATTCTACATGCAAAGGCACCCCCAGCTGCAGCCTAAAATGAGAGCTGTCCTTCTAGACTGGCTAATGGAGGTAAGCTTTGCTGTGCTTGTGAGTATCTCAAGTGTGCTTTTGTTGAAGAGCACTAATAACTGTCATGAGTGCTCTTCAGGAGTATGTTTAGCTCTAGGTACTTGTCTTCATCTTAAATTTTGTTAATGAATGGCACCAAACTTAAAGGATATATGATGTATTGAGCTGATGATTTGCAAACTGACAATATATTCTGTTATTCACCTAGATTGATAGTGGATAATAATCAATTTTTCCCTAACACAGGGTAAGCTTTTAAGGTCACACTGCAGACAAAGGCTGAACAAATAATTACAGAAGTCATTGTGAGAAGGAAGATGGGTAGCTCTGAGATCAGATCCATCTCACAGTCTTCTTATCTGTTTTTGTCAAGCAGAATGTCCTACAACTCCTTTAGTGTCTGAGTTGTTTGTGCTATTTGGATGACTTGGTAGCATAATCACTGTTCTTAATTTTAAAGTGCTTGTCAGCATTTTCTTTTGAGGTGCTGGAATGATGGATCTTTGCAAAAAATGAGGAACTGATGTTCTGACATTGTTGGAACATGTGCTTGCATTTCCTAGAAGGGTTTTCACTCTGATCAGGTTTTTTTCTTGGAGGTTTCTGTAGTGAGAGTCATCTTGTGTCAAAGGAAACTGTTTAACTCTTGCGCTTAGTTAACATGTTACTTCACAATAGCAGTGAAGTAGAAAGCCAATATAAATTTTATGTCTTATCTCATGCTTTTTTTTATTAATACATATGTTGCACCTAGTTTTGACTTTTTAATGCTATTCTTGACCTTTGTAATCTCTATTGCCTCTCCAGGTTTGTGAAGCCTACAAACTTCATAGAGAAACTTTTTATTTAGCACAAGATTTCTTTGATCGCTTTATGGCAACACAACAGGATGTTGTAAAAACAATGTTGCAGCTTATTGGTGTCACTTCTCTATTCATAGCAGCAAAGCTTGAGGTAAGTATCTCCAGCTTTACTTAACATCAAAATGTGAATGGACACACAGCACGCTTACTGGATGCTGGACACATTGTGGAAAGCTTTATGGAGTTAGTTGCTATCATTTTTTTCATCTGGGAGACAGAAAAAAGGAAATTTTTTTCCTTTCAAATATTCCTGCTTTCTTTGAAGTGGGTAAAATCATTCTGGGATGTTAGCTAGTTTTCTCATTAGAGATTTCAGTGTTAGAATAAATCGAAAGTTTTAGTTGCAGTTGCTAAATGAATTTTTTCTCTGGGTGCTGTATACAGAGATCACTTGTTGCAATTTCATTGCAATAGAGTACCTACTGCATGATTTTTTTTTACTATTATTTACTGGAACAATTTAAACTACTAAAATACACAGTGCTTCTTAAGTTCCTAGTCATTTAAGAGAGCTGCTGTTCAGTCTTAAGCAAGAGATAAACGGCCTTTTCTGAAGGATGTTTTTAAAAAATCTTGATGTCAGTTATACAGTCACAGTGGTAATGTAGTCAAACAATGTAGGTTTGTACTAATCCATCCAAAGTGAAAGTTGAGGGCTATGATGAGCAAGTAATCTGTCTATTAAAGGCAGAGAACACCAGGATTTAAAAAGGGGGGATAAGGAATTATCCCTTTCTGTTTTGGAAGGTTGAAGCGGTGATTGTTCTCTTTATTTCTTTATTTTTTGTTAAAGTATGAAACTAGTTGCAACCTGTTCCACAAATTAAATACTTGATCTCCTATCTTTCAGGAAATTTATCCACCAAAGTTGCACCAGTTTGCCTATGTTACAGATGGAGCCTGTACAGAAGATGAAATCATCAGTATGGAATTGATCATTATGAAGGTAATATTTAAAAGTGGAATTAGTTTTTTAAAAATGTATAGCATAATCAGACTGAAAGCAGAGCTGCTCAGTTAATCTTAGGTACTGCTAAGAGGCACAATCTCTCTTACTAATTAGAAAGCACTATTTTCTCTAGGTAACAAGTGATCTAAAGCATTAAAAAACTATTTGTTCCCTGACTGTATGATCAGGAAGGCCTACAGGAGAGTATTTGGTTTGCATGTTTTAGAGGTGCCTTAACCAACTGAGATTAGAGCTTCTGATTGATAAACCATCTTGCATGGTTTAAGTTAGGAACTTAACTTAAATTGGCACTGAAGTCTTGTATGTATCTGTTCTTTCAGGCTCTTAATTGGAACTTAAATCCACTGACAGTTGTATCGTGGCTGAACATTTACCTGCAAGTTGCATATTTAAATGATCTTTATGAAGTAATGCTACCACAATATCCACAGCAGATATTTGTACAAATAACAGAGGTAAGACTGATTTCCTTCAAATGCTGTTTCACCTGGAGAAGTGTTTTTGTGTCAGGCTTACTAAACATATGTTGTCTTGTAGCTCTTGGATCTCTGTGTGCTGGATATTGGCTGCTTGGAATATACCTATGGAATACTTGCAGCTTCTGCTTTGTATCACTTCTCTTCATCTGAGTTGATGCAGAAAGTTTCAGGTATTGGCATTTATGAACTTCAGTCTTGTGTATTGGCAAATGTTGCCTTCATTCAGGCAGATAAGCATGTGTCTTGTGTTGCAGGTTATGAATTCTGTGAGATAGAGGACTGTGTGAAATGGATGGTCCCATTTGCCATGGCTCTGAGGGAAGTAGGAAGCTCCAAACTCAAACACTTTAGCGGGATTGCTCCTGAAGATTTGCACAATATACAGACGCACATTAACAGCTTTGATTTGCTGGTATGTATGTGCAGAGTGAAGACCAAAACCTGTCTGTGAAATCTTTGAGGTCTTGTTTCTTTGGTTAGGACATACAGTCCATCAAGTGAAGCATTAACAGTTGAGACTGAGTGTATTTAGATGATAAAAGGCATAAGGTTGTAGTCCAGATCCAAAGTTCCTGAGACAAAGACTTGTCTTGGGACTGACTTGTTCAGTATTTAGTTTAAAAAGATGATTGTGCCTTCAGCTTCTCATCTCAAACAGCATAGAATTTCCCCAGAAATCAGAAGCATTTCTCTACCCTTTGGGATACTTCAGATACCATGTGTTAGACCTTTCTCCCTAGGAAATACTGCTAATACAGTCTTGTCTGATCCAGAGAAAAATATTGATCACTTGAGACTGATCTAGTGGGACTGTTTATGTGACAGTGGTCATTGACTAGCAGTGGAGCAAGAGTGGTTTTCAGTGTGAGAAACTTGCAGAGGATCAAAATCTTGTTTAACAAGTTGTGATTTAAGCTATTGGGGTATTTTTTTTATCTTATTGAATTGTAGGTAGAAGTTAAACTTCTTCTTGTTCAGTTGTTTCTGAACTTTGCTTTCTTGAAGGTACAGGAGTGCCTGTATGTTATGAATAACTAATGCTAATCATCAGATTCCAAAAACTAATACTCTCTTGGAGTTGAACTGCAAGTAGTTACTGTGTACTATGTGGTTTATCAGTTACTGTTAGGAGGGTTAGATATGGATATGCATTTCCAGATTAACAATCTATCAGATTATAAAACACTGGATTATATTGATCTAATGCACAGACACACCAAAATAAAGATTTTTTTTTTTTTTTCCTCTTCTTTGTGTGCTTTCAGGACAGAGCTCAAGCAAAACAAGCCATATTGGCTGAGCAAAATAGGACTTCACCTTTCCCCACTGGTGTCCTTACACCACCACAAAGTAGTAAGAAACTGTCTTCTGGACTGCAATCAATATGACTTTAGGAACTGTTGATGGACAATTTTGCTGAAGTGCCTGTTCTGCTGGTTTTAGCTCCTGCTCCATTACAGAAATGCTGCCAGTGAAGTTCATAAGCTTTCATGGAATCTGAAAAGGAAACTTTACTTTCATGTGACAGAAGTTTGTCTATATGAAATAGTTTTATTGAATGTTAAAATATTTTAAAGAAATGGATCAAGTACACCAGCCACTTGAAAGAACACTGAAGTGTGCTCCAGATGCTGCTACGGAGGGTGATGCTTGATCAACTGTTCAGAAAAAGGGCTTGAAGTTTAGATTAGTTACTGTGCCTGTTTGTCCTTTGGGTAATCCGCAGATTTCTGTCCGTCATTGGCAAATGGGCAAAAAGTGCTGTGGAAGACAACATTTCAAAGCCTCTTTTTTGAATGGTTGGTTTACAACTTGATGCCTTTTAAAAAACTCTTTATTGTAAAAGCTGCTATGTCTGTGTATTCATTTTTAATAAAAATGCTGTCTAAGACAGCTGGTTTTATGTATATTTCTTTTAACTATGATCAGTTTAAATTTTTCGGACTGTGACCTTTAATAAGTGTGGGAGTTGGGGATGAATAGCGTAGTAACTATTGCTTTATTTATTTACCACTACTTAACCATGGAAACTTCTTTATTTGGATACTAAAGTAAAATTGTCGTGTTGGGCTACTTGGCTTTCCTCTAGCCGGGTGCAGGAGGCTGGGGAGGGGATAATAAACATGACAAGGACGTGGGGAATCCTTCCTTAACATTCTGTAATGATCAGAAATTACTGGGAAATTCTTGAATCAGGTTGTCTGGATTGTTACTCTTAGGTGATACTAAGTGAGAGGTGATCAGTAGGAAAAGTCTACCTCTTAAATAATCATTTAAACATTAGGGTTTTGGCACAGTATTTGACAAATAATCATGTATGCAGAGTTATATTCTTGGTGAGGTATGTGCCTTTTTACAGGAAAGTCTTTTTCATCTTTGCAATGTCTGAGAATCACAGAGGTCCTAATGGGACATTTTCTGGAAATTCATGGAGTTCTGGAGAAGGGGGGAACAAAGAAATAAATGGTTCCTTGTTTCTTGCGTGTTTTTTGGTGCTTGCTTTGAAGAATTGTTCAGTAACACTGAAAACTTTTGAGACTACCAGGGTTCATCATGTCCTGCTGCAGATAACTTTAATGCTCCAACATCTAATATTTCAGGAACCCTCCTAGTCTGTTGTTAGTTTTGGGGTTTTTTTTAAACAATAATTCCCGGCAAGGCTGCTTTTTATTATTTTTTTAAGTTATTCTGCTTTTTTTCCTCTTCTCTGACCCAGTATTCTGATAAATGTTGAAACTTTAATGTAATAAAAATAACTGTGGTAATCAATGGTAAGCAAGTTCTTTGGTGCTGCTGGCTTTTTTCCTTGCAATGAATGGTTATAAGTTCTGTGTTAACAAAACAAGTGCAAATGTGAGCTGAATGTGTTTGCTGGTGCCAGTTTGGAGAGGTTTTAATTTCTCAGAGAATTTCATGCCTTAGACAAAGGAGATGTAATGTTGGCTGATTATGGAAGCATTTGCCAAGTATTTTGGTGCTTTGTCCTTAAATGTAGAACACAAAGTGGGGGTGGATGAGGAAAACTAATCCTCCTGAAAGGTAGTCTATAGTTTTAATTCCTAAATCGCCAACCATGCTTCACTGCCAGGCCTTTTGGTGTTTATTTTTAGTTCTTTGTCCCTTGTAGATGTTTCACAAGAAAACCACAATTTCTTTTTTTGATTTCTGTCATCTTTAAAATGGGGGGTGCATTTAACTGTTCAAGAAAATATCCTGTGGGGATATTAGAGATATGGTAAACTCTTTAACTTTCAGTTTAAGCTAAATGTTTAACTATGGTTAATACCTCTGCAAGAGTGAATGTAGATGTTCTATATGTTTCTGGGCTGTGTGGGAAACCAGGGTCTGAGAGACAGATACACCTATGAATTAAACTTGTTCAGACAACTGGCCTCTCTCCAAATGTGATCTCTGCTTCAGATGGTGATCCTGCTAATTTTACAATTCTTTTTTTCGTGAAAGGTCAGCCTCCTGTATTCTGATGGAAGGCAGTGTGTTCAGAGTGTGGAGGTTGTGGCTTTGCAGCTCCCCAGGTAGGAATGCTATGACACCCCTGAGATGCAGCACATCCCATCTGGGGGGACTTACCTTGAGAAATATTTTCTTACTTTCTTATATGTTATGTTATCTTTTATAAGAATCTGTTTCTGGTTGTCTATTGCAACACGTGGATACTGTGTCTGGTTCTGCCTTTCTAGGGTAGCTTGAAAAAAACCTGCATTGGTTGCTGCAAGCTGAAAAGTTTTTTAGAGCAGGAGTGTGCAGGTAATTTTAAGGAAGATAGTTGTCCCTATTAGAAAAAACCAACCACCTCCAAGAGGGAGTTGCCTCTCTATTTCTTTGCTTATGGATCCTATTCTCCTAAATTCTGATCCTGGCCCAATCTGGTGTGGGGGAGAAAGGTTTGAGGTGTTCAGGCTGAAGCTTGTGCAACAGAGAGAGGCTAATACCAAATACTATATTCCTGCAGTCTCTGACCCCAGATGTGTCACCCCAAGAGGTGGGGAGAGGCCTCCAGGGATGGACAGCCCCAGGGTGATGCAGGAGGGGCAGCACTGGGCAACCCTGAGAAAGCAATTTAGCTGTGCAGTGCTGCACACTCCTCAACTGGAAACTGTCTCTCTTTAATAGCTCCAGACCAGCATAAAGCATGCTGCAAAGTAAATTGAATTTGCAGTAACCCAGGTGGTGCATGATTATCTTCTCCTCCTGGAAGGTTTGTCATAACAATGCATCAAAGCCTCACCTTGGTCTGAAAGCTGGGGGCATCAGAGAAACTGAACAACAGAAATGAATCCAGTGCTAATTTTGCATTACTGCTACTGTAAAATTGCAAGCTGGGGGTTGCTGGGGGTGTGTTGAAGGAAGTAGCCCCAAATGAGTGAGCTGAGGCTGCAGTTGTGAGCTGGGGTGATGAGCAGAAAGGATGGAGGCATGGCAGTCCCCACTGAGTCTGCCAGATGCTCAGCTCTTGTAAATGCTGTAGGTACCTAACAGAAATAGTTATTGGTATAAATAGTTCACAGAAATAGTTCTGCATAGCTTGTCTGCCCTAAAGCAGGAGGGTGGTCTTTCTCTGGTTCTATTTTAAGGTCTCAGGTCAGCATCTCCTCTTGGTTCTCAGTAATTACAACATTAGGGGTTTATTACATCCCTGCTTCACAAGGTGAAGGCAAGGGCCAGCCCTCATGGCCTGGCTCAGGGTTCTCTCTATTCTTGGGTGCTATTTGCTGCCCACAGAGTGCAGCAGCCTGAGTGCAGGAGGATGGGTGGGTAGAACACTTCCCTCAGGCAGGGAGTCAGTCAGACCTCACTGCCAGTGTACGAGGCTTACAGCAGCATCTACCCTTGGGGGGAAGTGTCAGGGAACTTCAGCTTGGGAGTTGCCATAGCCTGCAATGGGCTCTTTTCCAGACTTTATTTGGAGTAACACCTGCAAGGTAAAGGCTTCTGGAGCAGCTGGGGGGTCAGTGTGCAGTGCAGCAGGGGACTGAGTGGGCAGGCTGGCATTGGCTGTACCAGCTTCACCTTTGTTGGAACGAACCTTCTGTTCTGGGAATTCAGGGAACTGCTGTCTCTAGGAATTTATCAACGTGCATTTAAAGCACCAGATCATTCATACCCTGTCTTCCACAAACCTTTACCACCAAAAAAAGAGATACTGGCATATGCTGTGAAATAACACAGGTTAGCTTTGTCTAGTCTTGAATTTGTTCGGGATTAGGAACAGCTCTGCCTTGCTGGGAAGGCCAAGGGCAACTTGGCCTGGGGTCTTGCAGTCTATGTTCAGGTTTGGTGTTCAAACAGGGGATGTAGCTCTGTCATGTGCTGCCTGTGGCGGGAAGCGGCAGGGCTCTTCCCCTTGTGGTTGTCCTGCCCTCTCCCCAGCCATGGTGTAACCAGTCAAAGCGGACAAACTGAGTTTGGTTTTTGGTGGTGGGTTTGTTTTTGGTTTTTGTGGGGGGTTTTTTTGTTGTTGTTGTTTGTTTGTTTGTTTTTGGTGGCTTTTTTGTGGATATTTTTTGTGTGTCTGTTCTGTTTTGAGGGGGTTTTGTGTCTGTGAGATGGCAGGAGAAAAGTATGTACAAGTATGAGAAGAGTTTAATGTCTATATCTCGTTATTATAACAATTTGTGAAACTTCTCTGCTTTGAAGTTAGAACTAGAGCAGAGCACCCACTTGGCTTGAGTTGATGAGCAGTAAGTATTTTGATGATGATCCTGTGCTCTTTCAGCCACACCACCTGCAAAACAGCTTTAAAGTACAAAATGTGTTTCTCCCAAATTTTGAGTAGTCCACTATTGCCACAACTTATATATAATCAAACATTTAATGAAGAGTGCAGAATATTGTAATGCTATATGAGCTCTTTCATTTCAACCTCTTGAGATAATAAGTTTATGCTAAGCACAAAGGATAGATTTGTATATGAAGCTTTTTATTTCAGTTAAAGGTGAGTTTCATGTTAGAAAAGGAAAGGAAGTATTCTTTGTAGGCTGAATAAAACCAGGCATTTCAGAACTCCACAGATGGGTGTGTTTGAGGGCAAATTAAATGAGATGGCTATCAAGGAAGGAAGGAGAACCTTTCTGATCCCATGGGCTTTGGTCCTACAGATGCTGACAATTCAGGGGAGCACACTGTCTACTGGAAGTGCAAATCTACTTGAAAACTGGGTTTGTTTTACCAAGCCAAACATATTCTCATGTAACTCATATAGTGAAAAAGCAAATATGTTTTTATACTGCACTGTGGGGGTTTTTTTTTTTTTTTTTTTTTTTTGTTTTTTGTTTTGTTTTTTTTTTGAGCATGATGGCAATAATATCCAAGGAGGAACACCATGAAATCCTAGATGTTTGCCTCAGCATGCCTGGGATCTGAGGAAAAATTTTGTGTAGAGCTTCTCTCACCTGGTACCTGTTCTGTCAGATGTGCCCCTGTTCCTGGGATGGAGGAGATCCAGGTGCCTGACAAGAACAGTCTTTAGCTGTGGGAAAAAGATTTCCTTTATCAATATGTGCTCCTGTGCTCTGAGTCTCAAATGTTAACTTCTGCCTTGGCTTGGCTAAAGAAATAAGAGTTTTGTTGCTTTTGTAAATTCCCATTAAGAGAAGTTACTTTGTTTATGGACACTGGCTGGGGAGGGGACGTGCTTCTGTAAATCTAAATGCACTTAATGTCTTTCTGGCAATATTACAGTTGGTCACTCTTCATTTAAAAATCAGCATTTGGTCGCATACTTTTATACGATAAAGGCAACATCAAAGCACCAAATGTTTGGGTCTCTCACAAACTGTATACAGTAGCATTCCTTGAAAATGAAATGATAATGGGTTTAATCAAGAGCTAAACAATTTTCCTGACAGAGAAAAGGAACAAGCTTGAACATTTTCTGGAAAATTGTGCAGTTAACAGCCACCCCACAGATGTGATTTTCCTGGTGCTAAAAGCATAGCTGGGTCTATTTTCTTCCCTTGGGGTTCAGATTCTTTTATTTTCAGTAGGGTCAGGAGCCTAAAGTAATTTATGTACAGATGTGAGTTTCCAAAAAGAAGCTGCTGGTGACACGAGGGTGTGAAGACCACTAAAGCTGACAGGGTGAGACTGGCTGGTCTGCATGAGCAGGGAGCAGACTGCTCTGGATCTAGGACTGTTGCTTTTTTCTTAAATATGGATGAAAGAGGCCTCCCAGGCAACTGTAAGTAAGTGGCTTGGCTAGAAAGAAGAGAGTGAAAATGTAATGAAACTCTGTAGGAATGTGTTTGGGCTCCTCCCAAGGCAAAAGAAGGAGTAGGGACAGCTGTGATTTGCTCAGGTTATCGTGTTCAGACTCCAGTTACACAAACTTACCTATGGTGTGCTCTGCATGCAACCAGAATAAATGGTTTGAGCTTTCTTGGATTGGATCCCAGAGCAGCAACATCAGATGGAGAAGAGTAATATGGTGCTTTATTTTGCAGTTCTGTGCAAGGTGTTTGGATTTTTTTCAGGGGGGGCACTCTATCAGGACACCAGCCTCTGCAGCTCAGCACCTCAGCCCAATATTTCTACGTGTCAGGAGTTATTGACCATGACAAGAGTTAAAAGATAACCTTTATCTTTTTACCCCACTATCCGTCTTCCAGTTCTTGCCAGATGCTAATGTCATTTTTGGACTGTACAGCTCACAGTGAGGTTTGGTTGTTACACTTGGGTTTAAGATCAGTCTGAGAATAAACAAGTTGCTTTCTCACCTCAGCCAGACCTGCCAAATGCTGCTGTCTGATGTGGGTAAAGCTGATGTTTCTGGCTCGCAGGAGGCACCCCTCTTACCTCTGCCAGAATGATGATGATGAGGATGTTATTTGAGCACAGGAGAGGGCAAGTGAAACCCTTTTTACATCTCTGATTGGGAAGTCTGGTTGTCAGCCTTGTGAGAGCAGAGAAAGATGTTTTCGTTTTGGCCAAAATCTTGCAGAATGAAGAATGCTCTGAGGAAAGGTTAGCTGATCCTGCGTGGTGTTATTAGTATTCTGGGCTTCAGTCAGGAGATTAATAATAGCCACAGACAGTGTCTCCTCATATTAAAGTGTCTTCACATGAGTAGTTTGGGTGAGTGCAAAAGGACTGCAAGGCACAAGCAAGCTGTCTTGTCTCGCCCCAACTGACAATGAGTCAACACTTTAATATAAAGAACAGACAGTTGGTAACAGTCATTAACATAACAAAGTGCCCTATAGATCACTCCAAATTCATCTGACTGTTTTTAAGCAAATGTTTTCCCCTGAGAAGTGGCAACGGAACAATTTGTTGAATGTTTTGCTGCCTGGGCCACCCCGCTCTGCTGGGAGTGGGAGAGGTGCTGCTTGTGGGGTGGCTGATCTAGAAACCTCCTAATAGGGGGTAGTATTTGCTTGCAGTGACTGAGTTGGTTGGCTTTTTTAACCTGATTTCCTACCAAATCTGGACTCATGGGTTTTTTTTTTTTGTGGTTCCTCTCCCCATTTCCCTGTCTCTTGGCTTCCTCCATTGGACAACTTAAAGAAGATCTGACTTCTGTTAATGCAGGTAAGAAGAAAAAGGAGTCAGACAAGCCACTGATTGCTCTGTGCCTGGCCACACCCTGGATGAGTGATGGTGGAGTCTCTGTGCTGGCAGGATCAGAGGTGGGAATAGAGGAAGAAGGAAGGAACTGGGGCTGTAGCACTGGCAGCTGTGATGCACATCTGGCAGTGGAGTGGGATGAGTAGAGCCTGAGAGTAGCCCCAAGGAGGGAGGAAAAGCCATGCACAAAAGCAGGGCTGTTACTGCTCCTCATAAGAAATTTGCATGACTTCCTTGCATACCATTGTGCTGGGAGGATGCACGCAATGCACCTGCCCAGAGCAACCTGGTGATGTTGGTGCAGTAACTTCCATGTGCTCTTGGGCTGTGGTAGAACTCCAGGTTTCTCCTGCAATTTCCAAGGACTGTCTGCCACCAGCCAAAGGCCTAGAAGTGCCAGCAGCTGCAGTGGGTTTGGATCCTGCTGCTGCCCACTTGACCTTCTCCCCAGCTGCCTGCCTGAAGAGAAAACACCTCTCCAGGCACTGCTGCCAGGGGAAGGGTTGAGATGTAAATTGTGAGAGTTTGGGACGCTGTGCTGGCTGAGTGGCCCCGCAGGTGAAGTTACTACAGCAACCCAGGCAGGGGCTGGCTTTGAGAGGCATCACTTCCCCTCTATAACTGTGTTATATCTGACTTTCCTGAGTGCCTACGGGCGGATGGGCACCTCCAGGGCAGCTGCAGGGATTGGGCTGGCCAGGCTGGGTTGGGGCTGGCCGGGTTGGGTTTGGGATGGCTGGGTGTGCTCTGGACCTGCTGCTCACCTGCCTGAGAGAGAAATCCCAGATTCTCCCCATCAGTTGTGCCGGAGGGGACCCCGAGGGACCTGTTGTGCCCCGGCAGGGTGGCCGTGCGTGCTGGGCGGTCATTTCTGGAGGTGTGTGAATGTCCCTTTGTGCAGGCCCGCGCGGGGAGGCCGCGGGATGCCGTGTGGGCCCGGGCCGGGGGCTCCGGGGATGCGGCAGCAGCTCAGCGGCCCCACGCTCATCGACTTAATTGTGGCTGCGCCGCGGGGCTGGAGGAACGCGGGGCGGCCGCGATTCTCACGGCGCGGGAGGCTCCCGGCCGGCCAAATCATTAACGTCAATTAAGTACAGAATGTGTAGATTACTGACATGTTATTGTTAGGGCTCTAAAGGAAATATAATTAATAAAACTTCCCCCTCCCGCCCCCATGAAGAGGCAGCCCTTTGTGCTCCCTGCCGGCACCGTCTATCTGCTCCCGCAGCCCCACGCTCCCTTCAGCAGCCTCGGACAGCGTTAACATTTGAATTAACATAAAATCACTTTCTGAAATCTGTTAACATTTATAATGTTGCTGTACTTCGCCTGATCGTTGCAATTTTTTTTTTTTTCTGTCTGTTTGAGCTCGGTGAGGGGTTTCTTTTTTTTTTTTTTTTCCAGTGATACCAAACATAGACCCATTATGCCGCAAAAAAATCTCATATTTGTTTAATGATTTCCCATTGGTATCTTTGTTGCTATGAACCAAAGCATTAAATAGAAGCCAGCCCGTTAATGCCGTGTTGTTCTACATAATAAATTTGAATATCCCCCAATGAATATTTTTTACAGGAATTTTCTGAATAAAATGCATATGTGCCAGGCTACTACTAATTACTTAAAATCAATTTTTGACATTTAATGTTGACATCTGAAATATTTCCTTTAATTTTTTGGTTGCTTCTCCAAACAGAAATGATGGCATTTGTCCTAAGGAAGGCTGGGTGGACAAATAATGCTTTTACACACAATGAAATGAAAAGCAATAAAGAAAATGTGTTAAATGTCAACAGTAAAGCATCTCTTCTCTCCACGTATTATGAGGAGACTATACCCCAAAAATATGCATACAAACAAAAAAAATCCTTCAAGTGACTTAATACGTTTGAATATTAATGGTTTGAGTGTTAATCCATTGCAATGGCTCAGGGTTTTTTTCCAAAATCGGCTATTTAAATACATTATTACCTCCATAAATTCTCTGTGGTCACTGTGGTAGCCATAGCATGAAAAAATAATCATCATAAATCTGAATTTACAAAATATCTCCAAAAATTGCACAGTTTTGCTGAGAGAAACAGAAGATGAAGTGTGTATTATTTAACTCCATATATTTTGTCCTTGCAGGAGCTGCTTGTCTGAAAAACCAGCAGATGGAGTCTGCTGGAGGACACGAGAGTCTGGCAGCAGCCTGAGAAACCAGCTCGGTTTTGTAAGCAAGAGGAGACTGACAGCCTTTAGCATGTGAGATGTGGTCTGGAAACCTCTGCTAAAGAAGTGGGTGGATGCTGCAGCACCTGCCTCTGCAGAGAGCAGCTTTGCAGGGCCCCAGGTGGGTCACTGCAGGGTCTCCTGCCTGGTAAAAGGGATTTGGCCACGAGTGCTCAGAGGCCATGGCTGCCTCCTCCTGCTGGGTGCTGCAAACCCACCGTGCTCAGATGCCAGGACAGGCAGCAGGTCCCTCTCAGTGTCAGCAGCAGGGCAGGAGGCTGCAGGGCCGCCCCAGAGCACATCCTGGGGTGCAGTGAGCCCTGCTGGGTGGGCTGGGGGCACACGGGCTGTCGTGTCCTCAGCTCCCAGCAGCAGATGCTGTTCCACACGGTGACACGTGTCCAAAGGCAGCTGTGATGTGTCACAGAACATCTCCACCGTGCTCAGGGGCAGGAAAGGCCAGGGCAGAGCCTGCACCAGGTTTGTGCATTCCCATTGGCTGGGAAACCTCTTATGTCTCCTTTTAGATACTAAACTATGGTTCTGTTAAAACAACCATGTAGAAAACCATGAAGTACTTCCACACTTCTCCATCCCTGAGTGTCTCTTGTTACATGTGCTTGTCCCTGAGTGTCCTGAGGTTGTTATTTGTGGTCAACAGTTGCTGGGATGTTCCTTGCACAGAGCTGACCATTCCACAGCAGTGTGGAGAAGCAGAGGGAGAGGGGAGGATGCTGTGGTTTCTCAGTGCTCCCCTTGACACTTGGCCCTGACAGAAGGAGGGTTTGATCAGGGTATTTGGAAAAAGTAGTGGCCAGCACAATCTGCAGGAGAATCATGGACATCACCTGTGTCCCAAAACAGTGACATGGTAATAAGCAGTATTTTTTAACAGAATGGGAGAAGACTGCTCCACCCCTGACTTTCTCCATTGGCAAGATCTCTATTCCTCATCATTTTCAGCTTGTGCTCCCTGAAGACTGCTCTCACCCACACCTCAAGATCCTTATGCAAGTGTCTGGGGATGTAACATGCTTTTGGATTTCTTTGGCTGGATTGTCACTCAGCTAATAATGTTCCACAAGTGGACCTCGGTAAACCAAAATTTGCAAAGGCTGGAGAAACACTGACCCAATGAGAAGTTTTGCTGTTACTCTTCTCTTTCACTTGAGCTCCTACAACTGGAATAATCTGTGCACACAGTCTTAGACAGAGGATACATCCAGGTTGTTCAGCCACGCTTGTGGGACAAGGACAGAAACCAAAGGTCTGTTGAGTCCTTCCCAAGCCCTGAGAAGGGGGACATTGCAGCAGCTTGTGAATGAAGGTGCCCAGGCAGCAAGTACAGCACAGGCACCCCCTTTCACAGAGGGCAGAGTCCAGCCAGACCTGTGTAAGCAGGGACTGATCCTTGCCTAGCTTAGAAACATCTCTATAGAGTTAGGAATATAGCAATGGGATTAGCTTTGCTGCTAAACCCTCAAAAAGCTGAGCACCCTATGAATTACAGCCTCCCCTTTCATATCTGCAGCTGAGTTTGACATATGTAGCTGCAGCTGGCCCTACCTCAACAGTTTTATTTGATAAATCTGATTGATGAGGGTTTTTTAATTCCTCTCAATCTATTTAAATTAAAGAAAAAAGGAGAGAGAGAAGCTGAAAAGTGCTGTAATTGCGAGGGAGCACAAGAGAAACCTACAGCCAGCAGGCATGCTTCAAAGGGAATGGGGCCAGCCAGAACCCTTTCAATTGCTGGCTAGTGAGGGCTTCAAATGTGCCCGCAAGGTAGCTGTGTTTTAATTTTGATCCACACCAAAAGAGCTTAATTGGAATATTCTGGGGGGTTGATGCGTGTGGCCTCTTCAGTTTGATGAGCAGAGGCTGTTTCTGGGGCAGAGGCCAGCGGTGGTCCCCGGTGTGGTGGGGTGGCTGTCCTGGCCACCAGGAGCTCCCGTGTGCAGGCAGGCACAGCCCTGCCTCCTCTCCTGGCCCCGGAGCTCTGCTGTGTTTGCTCGGGGACACACTGAAGACAGGTTTGCTCCTCAAGGAGCGAGGGACCTGCTGGGGGCACATAAAGACAGGATGCTGCAGAGCATCAGTGGCAGTGGCGCGGGGAGCCCACCTCCCTGGGGTCCCGGGGCACCTGATGTGTGCTCTGACCTCCCTGGGCAGCAGCTGGAGCACGGCTCCCCCAGGCACTCGCTCCTGAGTCACTGCTCTGTGCCCACCCACACAGTGATGTGGCCCCTGTCCGGCCTCCTGGGTGTGCTTGGCCAGCTGCACCCCTCCCTGCTGCCTGCACATTTCCTGCTGCCTGCACATTTCCTGCTGCCTGCACATTTCCTGCTGCCTGCACATCTCCCTGCTGCCTGCACATCTCCTTCTGCCTGCACCCCTCCCTGCTGCCTGGCTGCATCAGCCCCTTCCCATCCCGTCCCTCTGTGCCCAAGGAATGGGGCACAGAGAGCAGAAGCCTTGCCTGTCTTTCCCACGTGCTCCCTGGTGTCACTGGCAAATTAAGCAACTAATTTTCATTAGTGTCAATGCACCTTGCACCTAACTCTAAACTACCAATTAGAGTTATCGATTCTGATCAGCAAAGGTACTAAATTCCCGCTGGAACTGGAAAAGCAGGTACTAAATGTACAGAGACAATCTGTTTAATGCAGCCACGGATTAAAGCAACTCATTCATCATCTTTGTATCCCTGCAAACACTAATCCTGGGGCTGTGTGTCTGGACACAGTCCTGTGTGTTTGGAGTCTTCCCGTCTCATCTGACTGGGACAGGTTTGAGCTGTGAATCTCCAGCTGCTGCCCCTAACAGCTCCTCAGAAACAGGTTGATATTTTTTGGTTCAGCTGATTCATTCTACAGGATGATTAATTATTGTGTAAAGATAATTTTTGTGTTTATTGGTTTGGGACATGAGGATTTATCCCTCTATTTCCTGATCCTGCAAGCACGGGCAGTAGCAAGGGGCTACTCCTTTTCACTGACTTCTGCTGTGGATTGTCATGTTGCATTTCTCACTCTGCTCACTGAATCTGGTCCTTAGCTGCATTGCACAAGGCATCAGTCCATATATCTGCACTCTGGAGAAGGTATTTAATATTTTTATGTTCTAATTGCATCTGACTGAAGGTTGCATCGAAACAGCCATTGATTTTTAGGGTAATTTGTCCTGGAATATATAAAAAAAGGTGCTTCATCCTCTGTTATTTGGTCTGAGCTGATTCTGGAGGCAGGACCATCAGCATTCCTGTGCAGCAGGAGTGACCTGTGTCTGCCCAATGCATAGCAGTACTTTAAGTAGCTAATAGTGTGTTTGAGCTAAGAGTGAGGGAGAATATGAAAGAATATTATAATTGTGCATAACAGAAATTTCTATAATTAAAAGTGGAATTCTCTGGCATTGGAGCAGAAATAGCAATTTTCTACCCAGTGAAGCTCCAAATTATTTTAAAGGGAATTAGATGTATTCTCCTGGACTGTGATCACTCTGAAAGATTTTTCTGATGCTAAACGGTCTTTGGATATTGGAAAGAGCAAACTGTGTTGTCCTCACCTGCTGCTAGCTTGGAAGTGAAATCATCACAGTCAGAAATGTCATGGCTTTTGCATTTGCTGCACAGTTCTGTTCTCTGTGACGAACTGTCACATGATTATACCATGGGAAGTACCTTCAGTTGTGTGTTTTCACACAGTTGTTTGCTGTGTTTGAGACAAGATCAACCTTGGCTTTGTATGCAGTTGCATCCCAAGAAGCTAATTCTAAAATCAGTAGTTAAAAGTTGCAGGAGGTTCCATGTACAGGCCAGGGAGCTCTGTGTGACAGAGACCTGCAGAGCAGGCTGAGGTACTGGAGTGTCCAGGAGCTTTGTGGCCCAGGGCCTCCCAGAAATGCCACCTCACAGTCCTTGAAATGCAGTGGAAAACTGAACAACCCCTTAATTTTTCTTGTGGTTTTTTGGTTGGTTTTTTCCTTTTTTCCCTCCATGTATTCAGAATTGTCTCATGTTCTAATCGACCATCTCAAGACAACTCCCAGTACCATTCTGGATTTTTTTTTGGCTCTCTCAAACCTGATTTTCCACACAGCAGAAAGCTGCCTAGATGGGCTCTGGAGATACTGATAATGAAATATTTGGGATGTGTGTTTGAGCACTGTCACTAGGTTGCCCTCTAGTTTTATTTCCACTGCAGTTCACTCAAGGCTGTTGCCATCTAGCCCAGGTTTGTCCAAGCAGTGTTTTCCAGGCTGGGAGCCTCATGTGGTCTCACATCAAGTATCAGCCCCAGGGTAAGCTGTATTTGTGTGACTCATTTTACTGTTTGTCAAGTGAGTGTTTGTTCACATGAGAAAATACCCTGCAGGCTGGCTCTAGCCTGGTCCCATTGGTTTGGGGTGCTGGTTTTGGAAAGGTGGTGGAAGGATGGGCTCCTCTGGCTCAGCTGGGCTGTGGTGTTTGGGTGTAAATCATAGGAAAGTGATGGGTGTTTGCCTCCATTAGCTGTGATATAAATATTGCTGCTCTGCCCTCGGTGCTGACAGCCAGTGTTTCCTGCTCAGCAGCCCAGTGCCAGGCTCTGACAGCCTGTCCCAGTGCAGGGAACGCCTGACCTGGCCTCTGACCCGCTGCTGTGGACAAGAGGGTTCACTTTGTGCTTAATGTACTGGGTGGGCACCCAGGGGAGCCTCTGCAATTCCCAGTTCTGCCACTAACTTCTACTGTGACCTAGGATAAATCTCTTTCTGCAGCAGCTCTCCCTGGGGGAGAGAGGTGGGAGCAGCAACAACAGGCTCCTTTGTATTGTCAGCTTTAGGACTGTATTTTTAATAAAGTGTGGCACCAGATATCTACTTCGAGAGTTGCCTTCTGAAAACAGGTCTGTTTTTACTTGCCAGTGAAGACTTAAACCCACACCTGACCAGGGCTTTTACCTCTGTTGGGGCACTGGGGCTTTACTGTGATGCAGCAGGTGATAACACTCACTGCTGCAGGGTCCTGTCGATGCTGCTGGTCCTGCCACCTCTCCCCTGGCTGGCTGTGCCCTTCTTCTCTCAAGGAAAGTCTCCAGCTGTCCCCTGATGTCTGTGTTAAGGCAAGAGCCAGCCAAATGCTGCCCTACCTAGCAGCATGGGGAGGTCAGGCAAGGGAACATATTTTACTTGCAGAACTGACATAATTGTTTAAAGCAAACAGACAGCTCAACATTTTTGCTAACTTACAAAATCTGGCATCTCGGGAGAACGTGTTTGGACTCCACAAGGCCGTTTTCACAGGCAAAGCATTGTCATTAATCTGCATGTTTGGCATTGCTGCTGGAAAGCCCCCTTTTTGCTCTGAACGAGATGTATATTCATGGAGTGGAAGTTGCCTGGTTTTGTTTCCATGCTGGCCTTGTGGGTTTGCTGGGCTGGGGTGTCCATGAGCAGGCACTCGGCTCTCCCAGCTGCACCAGCACAAAAGCTCTGGTCACTGCTGCTGGATTGTCAGGCAAAGTGTGAGCTGTGATTGTATTGAGGCCAATGCAATCATATCACCTGCCAGTCTGGGGAAAAATAGGGTCTAAATAAGATGACGAGTGAATGATGTGGTCAGAATTAAAAGGATAAACAGCATCTTTCCCTTAATGAGCTCTGTTTAACATGTGAGAAGGCCCACACATGCTTTATCTGTATTCTGACCAGCGAGGAGCCTTGCCCAGACTTCATACAACAATTCATCACGGCCGATTTGTGCAAGGCATATTTGAGATGTAAGATGTGTGACTCAACCTCTTTTATTCCCTCATTAATTTTCTATTCTGCCTGAAATGGGTTCTTAGAGTGCTCATCACCGGGGTTTAAGCTGGCGAAAACGGGGCGTCGGGATTTCTGCTCTTATTTTTGTCACAGTGGTTGGATAAAGGGGCAGATGTACAAACACCTGGGCTGGGCAGGCTGGGTGTGCTGTGCCACCAGCACCTGCTTCCACCTGCAACTGCTCCCATGCATGGGCAAGTCTGACAACAAGGCTGGTAATTGCTGTTATCATTCACAGTCTTTCCAAGAAAATTGGTGGCCGAACAAAAGGAGTTTGAAGTTTTTAGCTCCTGTTGGTATTTCTGAAGACTTCACCAGAAAGCACTTGAAGATGTGGGATTTTTGGTGAAGTTTGTACATCTGTGTCTCTCATGCAGATTTGCTCTCCTGCTCTGGTTCTTGTCTCCCTTTCAGCACTCCTGCAGGTGTTTCTCACCGTGTCTTTGTGCTGCGTGCTTTATATGTCTCGTTGCTGTGATGTGTATTAGCTTCTCACACTCCCGAGGGCCTCAGAAGATGAATGGCTTTATCTATAGGATTCCAGTAATAATCCATTTGTGTATGAAACATGCTCCCCTGTATTAGAGCATTGCAGAGGGCTGCCATTATCTGATAGCTGCAGAGGAGGCTGCACACAGCAAGTGTGATCTGAGCTGCACCTCGGGCTCTCCTGATAGCTCCTGACAAGTCACTTAAATCCTCTCTAGTGCACTGGATCCAGAGGCAGACACAGTTCAGCTCCACAGTTACCTGGAGGTTGTGTGGCTTCCTGGGCTGATTAACACCTGTGAAACACCTCAGCCTCCAGGAAAGGGCAGCTAGTGAGTGCCACACTCACAGCAGCGAACTCAGGCACCTTCCTGGGAGATAATGGTGGTATCAGAGGGCTTGGCGACACTAAGTGTGCCCTATGGGGGTGTTAGAGAAGACCCAGGCCCCTGCAAATGCCCACCTCTGATGGAATTGGGCTTTTCCAGTCATTTCAGGTAGCAGCATGGCAGTTCACTCCAGTGTGCAGGGGTATTGTCCACTGGCTTCTGATCTAATTTCAGTCTAGGCAAAAAAATGTCGCCTGTGCCAATCAAGAGCACAAAGCACACAGTAAGTACAGTTCAGAAGCTGCATTACCCTTATCTATTAGTAATGATCAATTAGCATGAAGGTCAGTGGGCAGCCTGGAAATGAGTCAGATAAGAAGGGCAGAAGGAGGACTTGAATGGAGAGGAAATTTTTGATTCATATTTGGCGTTTAAAGTCATAACTCTGTAACAGTGGGGGCGGAGGGTAGCGTTAAGTAGTCCTGCTGTCACACTGACTCAACCAGAGTGTAAATCATGCTGGGAGAGTGCTGTGGCTTTTTCCTGGTGCTAAAGCATTATATTGTACCACAGAAGGTATTGCAAGCTGCAAGAAGTCCTCCTTGCCCTCCAGCCTACCCTAAAAATCCTTGGAGAGTTTAACCCCCCTGGCATGGCACAGCACCACGGGGCTTAAAATGCTGGTCCCTGACTTGCACAAAAAGGAGCAGAATCGACTAGTGAAGGGTAGTCAGAACAGAGGGGGCCTCAGTGGTCACCTCAGGGCATCATCCATTTCGGAGGTACCATTGAGGGCACTGGTAATGCTTGTGGGGGAGAAGAAAGAATGGCTTGTAAGCCTGACAGAGGTCAAGAGGCATTTGGACAATACTCCCAGGCACATGGTGTAACTCCTGGGGATGGTGCTGAGCGGGGCCAGGAGCTGCACTCGATGATCCTCCCTTCCAACTCAGCTCGTTCTGTAATTCTGGTGCCTTAGGAAAGGACCTGGCTGTATCCAACCCCCCAGGCCAGGAAAAGGGCATCTTCCTCGTATGATACATCAAAGCTGTTCCTGAGTATCAGAGCTGATGTCTGAAGCAGCTTCTCTGCATTAAAACAGACAAGAGAACCGTGGTGCTTGCCCCAAGTTTCAGACACTGATACAATCTTTCCTGTTTTCTCATGTATACTTGTCCCAAGTTTTCTCTGTTGCTGTGGGGCACGTTGGTGGATAGGTGACAATCAATCTGTCGCTTTCCAGGGTGTGAAGTTGATTTCTACTCATTTCTCCCACACGTATGTACACAGGCATGAGTGCTAAGGCTTAGCAAAACACTGCACCTTTCACACTGGGTGAGTGCAGGGACTCAGGAGCACTGTGTCTCCAGCCTCTGCTCCTGAAATACCATATGATCTGTCCCACAAGCTTCAAACATCCTGGTGAAGTGATGTTTTAAAGCTGGAGAACACTACACACAGGATCTCTTCTGTTTTCTGGAGGCTAATTAACCCCCTTGAAGAGAGAGAGGGTCGTGAAATAGGTGCTCCTGATACCAAGCAACTGCACTGCCTGTTGAAGATGATGAAACATCAGTACAAAAGAGAATAGGTAGGGGTAGGTTAAACCCAGTGTTCCTGCCTCTGACAGTTTACTTTGATGAATGCACTCATTCACTCAGCTTCACCATTTGGATCCTGCATAATCAGAGATAACAGGCGGATGGTTTGCATGAATAACTAAGTTTGTCATGTTTAATTTTCTTTAAAAAAAGAAACAGCAGTTGCTTTACCCTCATCCTTCAGGCCCAATACATATTTATAAATTGTCAGGAAATGAAAAGCCTTTTAACAGCACGCAACAAGCATGCAAAGCTACCAGGAGAAATAACTGGGAGAGCAGCGAGTGCGGGGAGCAGCACAGCCCACCTGCAGCTTGTGTGGGCTCACCTCGTGTCACCTGGGAAGGTGGTGTGGGCAGAGGATGCTGAGCAGGCTGTCTGAATTGCTAGGAAGCATGGCACTGATATTTGTTTTGTGTTCTGCAGACAGTGTCTTCTGACAGCTTGACACTGTGCAACAAGAAGCGTTAAAACTGGAAAATAAAGCTGTGTTTGGCAGTTAGCTGGTAATTCAGTGACTGACTGTGCTGCTTAATATTTGATAGGGTGCTCGCTTTACAGTGCCTATCCTATCCCTGACAATTTCTTAAAAGCTACAAAAGGTCCAGCTGGAGTTTGTGTGGAGCAAAATTGTGGAGGAGCATCTTGTGCAGAGCACTGCTCCCAGCAGGCACCACCCTCTTCAAAGGCAGTCCAGCTGCCCTGGGAGCTGGGCATGCTGGAAATGTGAAGGTGAAAGCCCTGACTCACTGCTGGGATGGCTTTGGTTCAGAACCAGCCCTTCCCAGCCCATGCCAGGCATAGGTGTGGGCATTGTGGCTGCTCTTGAATGCTGCTAATGTTACAATTAAAAAATATCCAGTCTCTTTATTAAGCAAATGATTTCTGCAGAGAATAGCGTGATATATTAAAATGTCTGTGTAGAAAGCTCCCAAGGGAGAAATTCAGGAGAAGAAAGATTGGATCACTAAAACTGAGAGAGAAACCAGGATCCGCTAATGTGACGCTGAAAGAAGATGGCTAAATCTAGTTAGAGGGTCTTCTAACCAGCATGGCTTTTTTCATAATCATCCTATCAAGATGATCTCTGCAATAGGCGACCTCTGACTTCGGTACCAATATATATGTCACCAGACACAAATCCCTCAAGAGCTAACTCAATGATATTGCAAGTAAGAACTACTAGGCAGCAGCACAATCTGATTACTGGCGTGTTTGCAGCCTGGGAGGCACGGGAGATCTATGAACACACACAGAGAAGCACCAGGGCAGCAGCACACCAGGCTCCTTGCAGAGGCCCTGCTGCGTGCCCTGGCCCTCCACAAGTCCCACTGATGGCACGTGCCTTGTAACCACAGTTCCCCAAAGAAGTAAAACCTTGAGTTCATTAGGGATCCTCCTGCTGGATTATAATTTGACTTTAGCATCAATTAAAACAATCTCAGACTTGCTTCAAGTTGCAGTCGGTTTATCATACCCTGAAAAGCCCCAGACCACCGGCAGGGTGGGAGCCAGGGTCACCTTCTGTCCCCAGGGAGCCTGAGTCCCCAGTGAGGACAAGCTCTGCTGAGCAGTGTGGTGCTGAAGGGCAGTGTCAGTGTGTGTTAGAGTGCAGCACTGGATCTAATGGTAAAACTGATAAATCTTACCAAAAATACCACCGAGGTGAAAAGTACGAAGTGTTTGCCACTAGTGGTTGTCTGGGGAATAGAGATAATAAATTAGCAAATTCAAAACCACATGGGACTGTAAAATGTTGTTTCCCTGCTGAAATTATATTACAGAAAAATCTTTAAAACATCAGTTGCCTTCTCTTTTATAGACCCCACCCCACCAGGAGCTTCTGCCTGTGCTCAGTTTTCAGTGTTGAGCTGTTGTGCCAGTGGGAAGAGTGCAGGCTGAGAGTGCTGGCATGTGGGAATGTTTGGCTGGATCAGCCCGTGGCCAACACTCGTGGGAATCTGGCCAAGGGTGGCTGTGAGGAGCCTGATTCTCATTTACCTCAAGGTGGCTGTGCAGGGCTCCCTGGATGAGCAGGGCTTGTGCAGCGGGCCTAAGTGTGTGCTAAACCATGTCATTAATTTAAAACCCCCTGAAGTTAACCCAAAACAGTCCCACAGAGAGTCGTGGTGCTGGCAGACCACAGGCACGTGCTGGCTGCACCCTTGTCCTTGCTGGGGAAGGTGCTGTGCTGGCAGGCACCCCACAGCCATGGTGGTGGCCTCCCTCCCTGGCCACAGCACCACCCGAGGAGCCCCATCCAGCCCTCTGCCCTGAGCAGCTCATCTGCTGTCTGGACTGGAGAGCTTGGTCTCAAACAGAGACATTAATGTTTCCATTAATAGGGATCTCTGTGTTGCTACATAGTCTGAATTGGCCTCTATTACTTATTAATGAAGATCCAAAAGTGCATGTACTTAAGGCCTTGCTTAGCTAAGGGGAGTCTTCTAGGGCCAATTTGAGTCCTATTTAATGACTAATGGCTATTGAGACATAATGTCCACTAAGCAGACATCACATCCTATTTAGTATTTAATGTTTAAATATTTAATTAATTAAACACTGCCAAATATTTAATTAAACACCACCAGAGCCATCCTGACACTTCCACTATGCATAATGCAAAGCAAATCAGGGCTTTCCTTGCCAGCCCCACAAGTAGTGCAGACTCAGCCTTACCCAGAAATAGCTGGGGTCTGCATAGCCAAAATACCTGCAAACACACACAACAGAGAGGGTGGCTTATTAAAACCCTCCTTTTTTTTCTTTTTTTCCCCCTCTAAATGAGCTGAACTAAATGCTTTGTTAGTAAATCAGGCTCTGAAGTGACATGTAGGCAGAGCAGTGGCACCGTGTGCTGCACTGCAACAAGAATGCTATGCTTGTATATTGACTTTTAATTATTTAAAAGTAAATGATTGCTACTTAGCATGGCATACCTGCCAGCAGTTTACACTAGTTTTGCTTAAATATTTACTCTGCTATTCAATAAAAAATGAGTCTACTGAAGCAAAAAATGAGAACATACCATATCACATGACCCCTCTCCTACCTGTGGCATGCCAACTTCACAAAGATTTATTCACAAAGAGATGCCAGATTTTGATAGTTTTCCTGCACTAACCCAAAAATACATGTTTAAATTAACCAGATAGATGTTCATGTACAACCAGGTCATAATTACCAGCTTTTAACTTTCAGTTTCATATTTACTGATGGAAACTTGGCACTTCAAAATATGAAGATCTTTAAACCCCAGTTTCAAAATCTGGACAGTGAGCATCATTTAGGGCTGAATTGCTTATTTGAATATTTTATTACCAAGCTCCATCCTCTGATGCGTGCTGAAGCTGCTAGGTCATGTTTCATCACTCCCAGCCTGTGTGGGGTTGTCTCACTTTAATGTTCCCACATGGGATCTCTCGCTAACAAGGAATGTGGCTACCAGTTGGAAAAACCATTAAAGTCACATCATTTTTATGCTTGGATTCAAGCCATTTATTAATGAAATGAGGATACATATTTTGGGCTTTCTTTAGAGGATCTTACACTATCTTATTGGCTGCTCCAGACAAATTATCTTTCACTGTAAAGAGCTGATGCTTCAGTTGCTCAAATTGGGTTTTACTTATACAAACAGGAAAAAAAAAATTGGACTCAATGCTGTAAAAAGCCTCCATTGTTAGGGGACCTTTATCTCTCAAGTTCAGTGATGCTTTGCTTTGTCCATTTGCATTTATTGAACAATCAGTTGCCTGAACAGCCAGGAGTTTGCCTACATCTATAGGCTGCTGGGATGTTTTGAATTTTCATGTTCTTCTGCCCACTCAAGCAATAACCTCAAACTACATTCATTCCTTTCACTTCTCTGCTCCTTACAGTCTTTTAAACAAAGGTATATTGCCACCCAAAGTGTGGAGGGGGAGGTAAAATGCCATTGTGCTAATGCTTTGCCCCAAAAATAAATGCTCAAAGTGGGCAGGATGGAGGACTCATCCACCTCATTTAATGTGACAGGCGCTTGATGGTCTTGCTTGATGTAGGTCATAGCTTTTAATTACCTTTTACTTTATTCTCGCGTGTATGCAGACTACCTCCCCGAGTCACTTAAGCGGGCAGTGTGTCAGAGGTGCAGAGGCGGCGGGGAAATGGCCCCTGTGAGCAGAGAGGGGACTGGTGGGGACAGCCAACGGGTGTTTGGGGCTTGGTCCCCCGGCGCTGGGTGGGGAGCAAGGAGGGCCAGGGGATGGAGAAGGCGCTGGGCTGTGAGAAAGCCGCTCTCTTAAGAAGGAGCTTCCCCGGCTCAGGCGGGGCCGGGAGCGCTCCGCCAGCGCGGCGTGTGCCTGCTGCTCTCGTCACATCCACCGGGGGACCCGGCCCCAGCTGCAGCCCAGCCCTTCCTGCGCTCATTCATTATTCAGCACGTCTTGACTGCTTAATTGCGGAGATGTGTAGCAGCCTCTATCAGCGCGTGAGCTCTTTTTGGGGGGGAAAATCAGTGTGGACAGCAATTCCACGTCTGTATTCCCAGTTTGTAAAGAAACTCCTTCCGCCATCTGCCATCACCCCGCAGGTCCCCACACACGGCTGGCAGCCGCTGAATTTTGACGGTGCCGTGTCTGGGTTTGCAGCGCTGCTGGTGCCTTGCAGCTGTAGTTAAACCCAGCCGCAGCCGTCCCGGAGCAGCGGGGCCGCCCGCTCAGCCCTGTCCCGGCCCTGTCAAAGCCCTGTCCCAGCTCTGTCTCAGCCCTGTCCCAGCCCTGTCCCGGCCCTGTCAAAGCCCTGTCCCAGCTCTGTCCCAGCTTTGTCTCAGCCCTGTCAAAGCCCTGTCCCAGCCCTGTCCCAGCCCTGTCAAAGCCCTGTCCCGGCCCTGTCAAAGCCCTGTCCCAGCTCTGTCTCAGCCCTGTCCCAGCCCTGTCCCGGCCCTGTCAAAGCCCTGTCCCAGCTCTGTCCCAGCTTTGTCTCAGCCCTGTCAAAGCCCTGTCCCAGCCCTGTCCCAGCCCTGTCAAAGCCCTGTCCCGGCCCTGTCAAAGCCCTGTCCCAGCTCTGTCCCAGCCCTGTCCCAGCCCTGTCAAAGCCCTGTCCCAGCCCTGTCCCAGCCTTGTCCCAGCCCTGTCAAAGCCCTGTCCCACCTCTGTCCCAGCCCTATCCCACCTCTGTCCCAGCCCTGTCCCGGCCCTGTCAAAGCTCTGCCTCAGCTCTGTCTCAGCCTTGTCCCAGCCCTGTCCCGGCCCTGTCCCAGCCTTGTCCCAGCCCTGTCCCAGCCCTGTCAAAGCCCTGTCCCAGCCCTGTCCCAGCTTTGTCTCAGCCCTGTCCCAGCCCCGCGTCCCCACGGCAGAGATGCTCCGGCAGGACGCAGCACAGTACCCGGCTGCTTGGTCCTAATTTTGCCCCAGCAGGCAGATGAAGCAGAAAAAGAGGAACCTGTTTCGGCCCGTGGCACACGGAGGACCATGTGAGCCGCAGCACTGCCGTGTCCTGAGCAGCCCCGCTGCCCTAGAGCCTGGCAGGCTGCCCCTCGCTCCCCCCGAGGGGCCCTTCCTGGTTCAGGTATTCCAGGGACAATTTCCGCCTGTTGTGACGTTTAAAAGATCTCGACAACATGAATTTTTCTCGTTCCGGCAGCCCCGCAGCAGCTGGCCGGGAAGGGAAGGGGCGGCCCGGGGCGGGGGCAGAGCGGGCTGGACACCGCGCAGCGCTTCTTGGGCCCGAGCCCTCTGCACCTCGGGGCTCCTTCCCGGACACAGCCCGGGGACGCTCCGGTACGGCCTGGGGATGCTGTCCCTCCTTCCCGGCCACAGCCCGGGGATGCTCCGGTACGGCCTGGGGATGCTGTCCCTCCTTCCCGGCCACAGCCCGGGGATGCTCCGGTACGGCCTGGGGATGCTGTCCCTCCTTCCCGGCCACAGCCCGGGGATGCTCCGGTACGGCCTGGGGATGCTGTCCCTCCTTCCCGGCCACAGCCCGGGGATGCTCCGGTACGGCCTGGGGATGCTGTCCCTCCTTCCCGGCCACCGTCCGGGGATGCTCCGGCACCTCCCAGCCCTGCCAGAGGCCCCCGCCGGGCCGGGCCGGTCCCGCTGCTCCGTGCAGCCCCTCCGGAGGCGGCTCGTCCCGCGGCGCGGCGGGTTCGGGCTGTCCCGGCAGAGCCCCCGCCCGCCGCCGGCCCCGCCGCCGCATTCCAAAGGGTCTGCTGCCACCTCGTGGGCCTCGCCGAGCCCCGCACGGCCCCGCACGGCCCCGCAGAACCTCCCGCCGCGCCCGCCCCGCGGTACCGCATCCTCCCGGCGGCACCGCATCCTCCCCGTGCCCGCATCCCCCCACAGACTCCCGTCCGCCCGCCCGCCGTTCCATCCCTCCCACTCCAAAAGAACAAGTTTCTCGTGAGGGATATTTCTGGCGGAGCAGCCCAGCCCTGAGAGCCTCACGCTGGGCCACAGCACAGACACACGGGAACTCTTGGCCCCTTAGAGGATTTTGTTCTCCATGCGAATAAAGTTTGGTGCGGAAGAAATTCACTGAGGCACAACCACTGTGTCCTGTAAAACCGCTGGTGCAGGAGTGGATGAGTATTCTCTCCATTACAGTGACTGAACTAGACCAGCTCACTGTATCCAGTGACACAGTGTCCAGTGACACAGTGTCCAGTGTCAAAATTCAGAGCCCTATTAATCTGGGGTTCATTTTTTTTTTTTTTTTTTTTTTCCCTTCCCTCTCAGGTATGTGAAACACTACTGGAAACACAATGGTTTTGGCTGTATTTGTTTATGGTCAGTGATTTTGTGCTTACGTAAGGACTTGAATCAATATGCAGATGAAAAAGGTCGGGTTTTTTTCTCCACAGTCTTTAAATGTACATATTACAATTCATTGTCTCACATAAGATTTTATCAGGCATGTTGTTTCCACTGCACATCCTGACTTAATGCAATGTGGCCTTCAAAAATTAGTCATAATACAGTGCATCAGCCAGGAAAAGACAAACATTTCCATAAACTGCTTGTTCCATCAGCGTTTCATTACAACCTATAGGCAGATGGTCTTGTCCAAATTCAGTGGAATCACATGTTTTCCAGATGGCTCCATGTTCCTAATGTATTCCCACACAACTCTGACCGGGACACGGGTCAGACTCAGTCTCGAAGCAAAGGTATATCAGTAACAAATGTGCCACCCTTCCTCCCCACCCCATTTCTGGGTGAGCACACTGCAGACCGTTGTTATCCTAAATACAGGCTCTAGGGTAGTCGAAGATCCAGCAGTTTCCATGTGGATTCGTTGGTTCCTGGCTGCCGTGATTGCTTTCAGGGAAGATCATGTGCTGCAGGGGCTGCCACAGTCCCTCCAGCTCCAAGGACAGGAGCTCCTGGTGGGATCTCAGGGATCTCCTGTCCCTGTGAAGCCCACCTGGTCACAGGTTCCTCTTTGCTCTGGGGCAGTGCTTTCCACGCACGGTGCTCAGCTCCTGGGAGGTGTGTCTGGGCTCTCCCCGCTCTCCGGCTTTGTGTCCCCACTTTACAGCGCCCCGTGGGCTGCTCTGGCCATCAGCAGCGCTGCATTCCCCGTCTCGCAGGGACGCTGGGCTGGTGCCCTGGCAGGGTCCCGGTGATGCCGAGAGGGAATTTGGGGGCCGGCAGCTGTGGCCCCCGTGCCCGGACCCCCGTGCTGTGTTCTGCGGGTCAGCTCCGCTCCTCACCACGGAAATGATTGTCAGTTGATCCTTCACTACTTCAGCGATGCTGATCAGCTTTTGAACTGCTGCAAATGAGGCCAATCAGCATTACTTTCGTTTCATTACTTCAAGAGCTTACTCATAAATTTCCTCTTATCCTGCTTCCCCTTTGGTCTGGAATTAGCCACAGCACTTGCTATGAGCTGCTGTACCCAGTTCTCCTCCAGTGGAGCCGTTTGATCTTTCCTAGGTTTACTAATCAACTGGCAAACACGCCTTATCTTGTTTGACTTAAAGCAATACACCTTCTTCTTGCCCATTTTTCTGCACATGGCACGTGTGGTGCTGCTGGGGAAGCAGAGAAGCTGCAGCATCTAACTGACCTCACTATAACATGGGAGAGAACGAATTGGCAACGAGTCCATAAAATAATTAACAACATCTTTCATTTAGCTGTGTGAATTTTATTACTCGGAGGTTAGAGATGGGGAGGATGGATTTCACTGCAGATGAAAGGGTGGTTCCCTCCTGTTACTACCATGCACAGCTCAGTGCACAGCAGGGATGGGTTTGACAGAAACACGCTTCTGGGGTGAAGGTCAGTATGTTCCTGAAAAGGTACAACTGGAATGTAAAATATTACCATTTTCACACCATTTCATTGGTGTTGGGGTAAGCTGAAAGGAGGTGATGGATGGTTCCAACCATGTTGGTGCCAAAAGTGTACCAAAGAGGACTTGGATGGTTGGTCCAGGGAGCTCCAAAAGCTCTCCCAGACTACAGCAGATTATTAAAAACAGTGTGGGCATAAAAGAGTTCGAACAAATCAGAAGGCCTTCATATGTGTTTCCCTGTCAGAAGAGAGCAAAAAAGAAGAGAGCAAAAAAGAATAATTTGCAGAAGCATTTTGCCTCAATTTTCCTGATACGTAAAGTAACACAGCCTGCTTTCCACAGAGAGTGGGGCAGCAACTATCTTTCTTTTAAACAATTAATTTTTCATAAAATGCAAGCTAAATAACTATTTGCTTTCATGATGTTAGGCTATCTTCTAAAGGTTTATGAAAACAGCAAGCACTGAAACTGCTGAGACATGTAAAAGGTAGCAGGGTGGATTATCTGTGTATCTGGGGCTGAGCCCAAGCCTTCCTGGCTGCCACAGGCAAGAGGGTGAGCGAGCCCTTGGGCAGCACCACTCCTTCCAACCTCCACCCACTTGTGCTTGTGGGGTGGACCATTTCCTGATAAAACACAAATGGCTCCACCCACCATAAATGACAGAGTTTTTAGGGGGTGCTGAAATTCACAGCACCTGAAGGAAACCGAAGACAGGAAAGAGCCCTGTGCTCCTGTGAGCCCTTTCGGGGCTTGAGCTCTTTCTCAGCACCCCTTTGTTTTGCAAGCCTAGCCTTGGAGTAGACCCAAAGCAAATAATTATTGCTTCATGCTGGGCTGATGTCTGGAGAGGCAAGGTGTGACCTCATCTTCCCTCGGTGTGGATCTGCAGGGATCTTCTGGGGCAGGGAAGCAGCAAGAAGGAGCCTGGTGCTTGGCTGTGTGTGAGGGCTGGCTCTGGCTGTGTCCTGTAGTGGCTGGGAAGCTTCCCATCTTTCTGCTGTTGTAGTGTGATGGTCTTTACCAGAAGAAACCCTTTTCAGAGCGATGTGATGTGTGCTGCTGGAGCACAGCTCACGGGCTCTGGCCGTGCTGCTCTAGACACATGCTCGAGGGAAGCTGAATTCTGGTGACTCCAGTTTATCATATATAAAGTGGGGATAATAATAACCTATGTCACAGGGGTGTTGCAAGACTTAATTAATTAGTATTTGCAAAGAGCTTTCAGATAATTGGATTAGAGGTGCTGTATTAACACAAACTGTTATTGTTATTATTTATTTATTATGTACTTGTAGAGTTCATCTGTGCAGGATGTTTTTGCTGATGTAGCTTGCAGATGTAAACAGAGGAGATTGCATTGAGTTAAAGGGAGCAAAAGACACAAATTTTTATTCCACTTCTTGTTTGTGACCTCCTAAAGGCTACCCCACACCCAGAGACTGAGAAACAGTTACAGGGAAGTTTGGAGTGGTGCCTCTTGCATTGGGAAGATATCCATATTTCTGGAAAATGCCCCAAAAATGGGTGGGAACAAGTTCTACAGTCTAGGAGGCTGTTGTACAACACATTTAGCTTTCCTTCCCAAGTGCCTTCAGCTCCTGTGTCAGGCAGGGGATGACATGGAAGGAATATTCTGTGTGGGAATACGAAACCTGTGTGAGATTTGAAGCCCAGCAGCAGCAGGCTGTGGAAATTGTGGCAGACGTGCAGGTTATTGAGGTTGGGTACCCTAGACTCATTTTTTATTTTGGAATATATTTTTAGGGCTCACCTAAAATGGAAAGTCATGAGGAGAGCAGACATGGTCAGAAGGGGACCAGATCACTGTGGGGATCTGGTGCTGCCACACTGGGTCATGGCACAACATGCACCAAATCTGCACTTGTTTCCACAAAATGAAGCCATTGGTGAATATGTAAAATGAGCTTCCTAAAGCTGCAAATGCTTTTCCATCTGACTCCAGCTTCTCTAGGTAATTCACCCCTGAGGTGAATACTTGGGTCAGAGTTAAATAGAGCTGCTTTGGGATTTTGTGGGTATGAAAACAGACTAATTTGGTGCATAAGTCATTTTTAGTGCACTAATTTCCTGTTTTACATGCAGAAATGGTCCATAAATGGCACAAAAGTCTTGTGGAAACTAAGCCTAAAGCATCTTGTTCAGATAGACTGAATGCTGGGGTCTTCCTATTATATGAAAACTCTTGGTGCTTCGCTTCTTACTAAAGACCAGCAAATCTTTATCAGTTTATAGCTCTGCATAGGTTATTAGTTGTCTCAGGCTTGCATAGCTCTCTTTTTCTTCATTAATATTAGACTTTTAGCCTTTGAATTTTTTCTTTTTGAAGAGCTGCAGTCCATGGCTGAAGATCTGAAGTCTTTCTTCATTAAAAAGAGCAACAACAACTACAATGTGCAAATGAGAAATTTAGAGAAACAGAGCAGAAGCTGCTCTGTCTGGATCGGGTGGCTCTTCTGCAGAGCCCCCAGGTGCTGCAGCATCTCCCCCTGGGCCCCAAAGCTGGGTGTCCCCAGCTCTGCAGCAAAGCAAGAGGCTGCCCTACAGTGCACCAGAGCTCCAGGCCTTGGGTGGGAATGCTCCAGTCCAGGTTCAAATCTGCCAAATGGCCTTAAAACAAGGGCTAGGTCTCAGTCCTGTGGCTCAGGAGTCCCGTTAACTGTGGACATGTGGCTTGAATCAAGTCCCAGGAGGGAGAGGCTGTCCTGGGGGAAGGCACTGAAGTCTGGAAAACTTATAAAAACTCTGAAGTGCAACCAAGCCTGCATGAAAAACTTTGGGGTAAAATTTGTTTCTAGTTTCTGGTGAGCTAGCAGTGTGGACAAGCCCTTGGCAGAAGCCTGGGTGAGGATTTCACAGGGTGAGAGGAGCAGCCTCCTTGGAGAGGTTCTGGCTCAGATTTTGGGTTGCAGTCTCTGTTCCCTGCCATGCTCTGGTCGTGCATCACTCTGCTTTCCCCAGGCCCAAACCTGAGCCTCCAGCCACATTTCTCGGCAGTATTGGGCTGTAGATGGATCCTGAGGGCAGCAGCACCAGCAAGACGCAGGTGTGAAGAGCTCAGGGGCTGGCTCGAGTGGCAGTGAGTCCACAGCAGGCTCGGCGTGCCCAATTTATGGCCATTTACATGTGAAATTGCACTGATCTAATTTGCATATGCAGTCATAGTAATCGTGGGCCAATTAAACTTGTAGTTCACAAAATCTGGGCCTGAAACCTTTGCAATTCTTACAAACATACTAATCTGAGTGTATATATCACTTCATCAAATTCATGAAACCATAAATTGTGCCTGTCTGGCATCACCAGCTGCACGCGGGAGTCGCTGGGGCTGGGCTGAAGGAGCCATCGGCCCCATGCAGCGGCTGGGGAAGATATTTTTAATGAGCTCTTCCCTATTCAAGGATTGAATCAGAGCTGTTAGGATGTCAGGGTAAGATTCATTGCAATATCTATGGGAGATTTATCTTTATTCTTCCACTTTTTTAAAAATGTAGTTGTCCTGGAGGAGTTGTTACAATGTCAATAAATGTGTCATCTACATTTGTTAGTGCAAATGCAGTTATAAAATGTCAGAGATTTGTCTCAAGTTTTCTATTTCTACCTTAACATTGAGGAACAGAAGTGGCTTCCAAATGGGCTAGTGGCTGGGTGGGGAACAAGCCTCAGCCCTGGAAATCCTGCTTCCCTGATGGGGAATTGGGTGGCCTGGTTCCCCAGCCCCAGGATGGGGACGGGGAGAGAGTGTGGAGGTGGCTTCCTTGGGCAAGTGGAGCTGGGTTCTGCATTATCACCCTCCCTGGCATGGCACCACCCTGCTGGCTGCTCCCTGGAGCTGCTTTCTCCCCAGCTGCAAACATCTGTGAGCACATCTGCTGTGTCACAGGGGTCAGACAGCAACTGACCCCTGTGAGAGCAGAGTTAAAACATGGAGTCTGTCTACTCAGCTTCAATCATCTTCCTCCTGCCCCAGTGAAGCACATGCTCAGCACCTTCTCCAGCCTTCCCAGAGGACACCTACTGTGTCTCCACTTACCCCTTTGTGCAGTTCAGCTTCTCAGGCGCATCCTGCTAATTTAGCAGAGCATCTTTGAATAGCTGGTGTTGGAGCAGGGCTTTATCATAGCCAGATGCTGTTGATGACTTGAGGTTTGGCTTTTGTTCAGTGGGAAGAGCTCTAGCTATTGAAGCACTAAGTCTGGGGCTGGCTATTGCGGAGCCAGATGGTTTCGTTCCAAATGTTTAAATTCTATAAATCTTTAATCCATAAATTCTGTTGTCACTATGGAAATGATAGGTTAAATTTTGCAATCCTTGTAGATAGTTACCCTCTGAGTAGATATCATCAAAGATTAAAAAGTCATTATTTCTTGGCTTTTTATATATTTTTCCTTCTTTGTCATTTTTGTATAAGTTCCTACAGGGGAAAAAATTAGTCCAAGTTCTGAGTTGAAGAACATCAGAAATCAGCTTCTCTGAACTGAATTTGAAAGAATTTTTTCCAACACATTGCTCCTCTTTGGGCTAGATGCAATGTTGAAGGCCTCGGTGTATTCGTGTTTTTTTTTTACTATTCAAATTCCAGCCAACTGCAGATTTTATTCTCTCTATGATATTTTACACATCTTGCAGAAAAGCCATTACTCATTTCATTTTTACCCTTGTATTTTTGTTTTTGGGCCTGTAAGCAGCACTATTTTTCTTCCCCTAAAAACCTTGGTAGGCTCTGGTGGTGCTGCTCATGGCCTGTTGCTGACTGCTGAGGTTGAGGGGCACCACGCTGTGCCTGTCTGTCAGCAGCATCGCTTCTGCAGAACAACGTGGCTTGAAAACCTTGGAGAAGTCTTGTCTCTGCTCCGGCGCTCTGGGCTGGGGCTGGCTGCTCTGGGCTGGTGGGGTGAGCTGTGTGCCCTGCTGAAGGACTGAGCTGCACAGAGCCAACGCTGGGATGTGCAGTGTGGAGCTGGGGGCTTGTGGCTTTACCTGCACTGCCCTGCCTGCTTGGTTTAACCTGGGCCAAGCCAGGAAGTGCCTGGTGCAAGGCATGGGACAGCCCCACTGTGTAGCAGGTTGTACCACAGGCTGAGGGGATGTTGCTGTGGCTGAACACAACTGAGAGCCAGCAAACCTGATGCTTTTTAAAGCAATCCCATAGTCTTGCATGGGATTTAATTTTATACCTGATCAGCCATGGACTGGGAAGACAAAACATGCCTTGGAAAGAGAAACAGTTGCTGGTGGAGCTAGGTGAACTCACAGATCTGACCTAGAGGCTCAGACAAGGAAAGAAAGGTTTTTAGCCTGCTTCAGCCTAAATGTCCCAATGCCAAACGTCATTTCTTTGTGTCCCTGAACTGTCTCCTGCTCAGTGACTGCTGCAGGTAGTGGGAGCTGATCAGCTCCTCAGGGACCTAACACTGGGCTCCAAAATGTGGGAATGAAACAAAACCGACTGCTCAGGGTCTGAGCCTGAGAACTCACCTGCAGTGATAAAACCAGTCTGGGCTCACTGCATGGTTGCCTTGCTGTAGGCAGGGCTGTGCCCATCCCTCCCAAGCATGCTGCAGGGCAGAGCCCAGCCCTGCTCCCTGCCCACGCTGCCTGCCCAGGTGGGACTGAGCAGGGAGAGGAAAAACCTGCCCACTTTAACCAGCCCCCAAGGCAGCAGCTTGCAATGAGCTCTCGGTGCTGGTGTTTTGCTCCAGCATAACTTTAAAGTTGTTAGGGACAAAGCTTTCAATGTATTTGCCTGAGTTTATGCAAATGTATTAAAATGAATGCAAATTGCAATCTATTGATTTTTTTAAAATGATATTGGCAGGCATGAATGAGGCAGAAACACACCGCACTGATTTTTCACTATCTTGCATCTTTTCAAGCACTTTACTCTTGTGCACAGTGAACAGAAGTGTCTGAAACTCTGTTTTATTCTCGCTTTGTGGAGGCCAGAAAGCTGAACACAGTGGAGAGAAGCTGAGCCCAAAGCCATTAACCATTTTGAAGCTAAAGAGGATTACTGTCACCAGATCCGTGTATCAATGAACAGAAAACACATGTGGAGGGGAGCAGTCTGTGCTCGCTGTGTGAGATCCAGGAGAGCTGTAACTCCTGTGCTGAGGAAAAACCCCAGGAAGGGAAAGGCTGGGGGAGGCCTCCGCAGAGGTGCACGGGAACTGCACTGGGCAGAGGTGGGGAGAGCTGTGTTGGGAACCCCAGGAGTGTGCTGCAAGCATGCTGGTGGTGACAGCCCTGCTGTGAAGGAGCACTGAGTGATGGCAGCCTCCTGGCCTTGGGCATGGACCTGCAGCTGAGCTGCCCAAAACCAGGGCTGGGCTGTGTGGAAGCACACAGACAGAGGTGGGGGAGCTCTGGGATGCAGGGTCGGTGCCCCCCAGAGCTCTGCTGCTCCTCAGCTCATGCAGAGGGAGAGATGTGGCCCCAGCCCCCAGCTGCAGCTTGTACAGAGTGACTCCATGGTTTATTTTTGAATTCCTTTTCAGTTTATAATAACTGGCCTGAACCTTTGGGTTCTGCATCTCCTATCCAAGTTGTTGTTTTGAAGTCTTTCTTATAGAGTAATAGTGTCTATCAATACCACATGGCTTTTATTTATGTGAGTTTGTTAAAGGATACACAAAAAAAGGTGACTCTTGATCCAGTGTGCAGGACAGGCAGGTTGGGAAGGTGCTGGTGGGGGAGTGATTGCTGCCATGACTTAGCTGGGTGCTGAAGGACATCAGCCCTGTGCTCTGCTGGTGGGACAGTACACGGGAACATGCTGAAAGATTTTTATAATTTAATTTCGGTTTCTTCCTTTGTTTGAAGAATGGTCTCCTGTGTTTTCTTAAAAAGGTGGAAGGGGTTTGCCTTGCAGATGGTTTGAAAATGAGGGCTGAAAGGCTTGAGGAGGTACAGAGAAACTCAGCCTCTCATCAGAAGTCTTTTGGCAGCTGCAGTGAGAGAGGCCAGGCAAGTCTGGGGGTGCCTGGCAGAGGCTGTACAGCAAAACACAACTGAAGTGACCTTGGAGTTAATGCTGTGCCCAGAGACAGAGCTTGACATTGGAGGGACTCAGCTCTTGGTGACCTTCCTGTTGTTACGTGGTGCCCCAACCTGGACATGGTTGTCCAGCTTCCAGCTGCTGTGGCTGGGTCAGATGTCAGGTGATGGCTGAGTGGTGACCTGTGCAAGTGTTGCAATTTCAGTGCATTCCTGGACATGTCCATAAATATCATAAATATCTCTGATTACAACTTGAATTTGTTGTGGTCAGTGGTGTGATTTTTTTTTTTTTGGTGGTTTATTTGTTTGTTTTTCTTTTTGGAAGTCCTGATTGCAGCCCTGCGGGGGGAATGGGTACTGAACTCAAACCTCTTTCATCTGAATAATTTCCTTTCAACATCAGGACACTACAGGAAGGGTTTCATCCTGCACAGGCTACTGTCCAAGAGTTTTCATCATCACTAAACTTTTGTGACAAACCGAACTCAAACATTGGTGGGGGGGAAAAAGCATAGGAGATGTGTTTGGTGTCCTTGGTATTGTAAATAATTGCTGGACAAGATGGAAGTAATGTGATGAAGAAGAATTGATGACCTCTATCAGAAATGCTAATGAAACATTTCTGTTAGAAGGGAATTACATGGTCATGTTTGTATGGCTTTTCATAGGAAAATATTTCATATTAATTGGCTACAGTGCAAACCTTAGGATAGAAAATGGCTCCTTGTGTCTGGTTCTATATGGAAATCAACGAGGTAGAGCAAATTCATTGCTAACCTGCAGCTTATATAATATTGCATTTATTGGGGAGTCTTAAATCCTAAACCTGCTGTTATATACCCATTTCTGGAGCAAACACCTAGTACTCTTCTATTGGTTTAATGTACTATTTGCTTAATGGACCATTGACATAATCATTTGATATAGATTGCAGTCATACTATGTTACCAAGCCATGATATATTAATATAGCCCCATATTAATGGTGGAGGGCAAGCATGTTATATTATTATCCATGACCAATTAGTTTCTGGCTATCTTAGGGACACATTTCTCTAGGTGTTAGTCTTTATGGACCTGATTTTAAGAAGTCGGAGCATTCCTAGCTTCCATTGAAGTGAGCTGTGTTTCCTGATGGATCCATATTTCCAGGTTACTCAAAGCCCCCTAATACAACCTGTGAGCATGTCACTGTAACTGTACATTTCCACTTGCAGTTGCAGATTTTTAAGTTCCTGTACTATTAATGATTTTCTTCCATTTTTACTCAATGGATAATCAAATAATGCTTTTCTTTCCCTTTTTATCGTTCTTCCTGATCAATCAAAAGCTGTCCATAAAGTCAGAAGACACTGTTTATGTCAGGAAAGCATGTGCTGCTCCAGGCCGAGGAATAAGTGGCTGGAAAGCTGCCTGTGGAAAAAGACCTTGGGGTGCAGGCTGGCAGCAGCTGGACATGAGCCAGGTGTGTCTAGGTGGGCACACAGCCAGTGACACCTGGCCTATGCCAGCAATAGTGTGGCCAGCAGGACAGGGCAGGGATTGTCTCCCTGACCACAAGCATTATGAGGAGCAGCTGGGGTGGCTCAGCCTGGAGAAAATGAACTTTGGAGACACCTTATTGCTGTCTACAACACCTTGAAAGGGTGCAGCCAGATGGGGCTTGGCCTCTGCTCCCAGGGAACAATTGAAACAACAAGAGGAAATGGGCTCAAGTTGCACCAGGATAGCTTTAGGCTAGATATTGGGAAAGATTTCTTCACTGAAAGGTTGGCCAGGCACTGGACCAGGCTGCCCAGAGCAGTGGGGCAGTTGGCACCCCTGGGTGGCTGTAAAAGATGTGTAGATGTGGCACTGAGGGACACGGTTTAGTGCTGGGCTTATTAACGCTGAGTTAACGGTTGGACTCGATATTAAAGGTCCTTTCTAACCTCAATAATTGTATGACTCAGTGATTAATATAGATACATCTAGTTGCTCACAAATAGGATTATTGTGCTACAGTTATGATAGCTAGTGTAGAGCTGTACAGCAGCAAATATGATCTCTTCTCTCTTTCACCCCCCTCATGCTCAGATTATTAATAACAATATGAAAATACGAGGGACCATGCAGATTCTGCTCTTTGTGGGGTGCCTGCAAAATTAAGTGATCATTATAAATAGGAGGCAAAATTGGCATTTTATCTGTCTCATACGCTGTAATTAAGTAGCTGATTTCTTCCTGATGTGGCAGAAATAGTGGCTATGGAGAGAAGGAGAAAGGGTAATAGTTTTTCCAGTCATTTTTGTGAGGCTGCCTTATACAGGAAAATAAAGATGTGAAGCACAGGTGACAAGGGAACAGAAGAGTTAGTGATAAAAGGACTAAAATAAGAGGTTTGATTTGCACAGATTGAAAAGGATGTAGAAATGTTTGAGTGGACAAAAACAAGATGGAACAATCTGGATTCCTGGGACACTGGAGGCAGTGTGTACGGGCCAGAGGGAGGACAGTGCTGGAGGGGAGAAGCAATGAACTTGGATGCATAAGGAGTTCATCCAACTGTTTAGGAGTAGGTAGTTTTAATATTCCAAACTGGTTTCAACATTCAAATCAAACTGGGGAAAAAAAAAAAAAAAGGAACAGACTTCTTGAAGAAAAGCAGGCAAATTTTCTCGGTTGCTGCTAAGCAGTCACCAGAGAAAGCACCATCCTGCCCATCTCACCTGCTCTGCTGGTGATACTTACAGGGAGCACACAGGCTGCTCTCTGTAGCATTCCCACCCACAGAGTGATGAGAGGCACCTCCTGTGAGTGTTTCCTGCAGTATGAAGGCTGTGCTATGTTCCCTGCTAAAATCCTGGCTGTTTTCATTAGGGTATCATGGGGACTTGTAGGAGCATCTTTAGGAGAGGCTCTGCTAAGCATCTTCAATTGTGTACTTGGGTAATGTCATGTGTATATGTACATATTTCACGCTTGCTAATTCAGAGAGTGCTATTCATGCTGTGCACTGGATAATGTAAAATCATGTAGAAAGTGTAATATGGGAGAATATAATTAAAACTATACAATGTGGCTGCACCAAATAATTTAATTGAGGTCTTGAAGGAAACCAGTTTTCTGTTTTCCCAGTTTTTAGCTTTTCATATTTGTTCCTTATAGTAGTGCTGCCATTTTATTGATGTTGGTGTCTCTAAATAACTTTCAAAGCTCCTTAGACGGAGGAAGTTTCCCCTCCCTTCCTTTCCAAGTTGATCTGTGTACATAATGTTGGAGGAAAACAAGCCAGGCAGGATTTGAGGGCCTGAGAGAGGTGAAGCTGCTGCAGCTTCATGCTCATGTCCAGCCAGCAGCAAGGCTGAAGATACATTTACAGTAGACAAATGCATGTATATACACACACACACAGCTGGAGATACAAGGCAGTGAGTACAGAGTGTTCACACAAATGCACACACCACTGAGAGCTCCATCCTGCTCTCCTCTCTGGTTGTATAATATTCTATATTCTGTACATAATAAAATAAGACATAGATAGACACACAGTGCAGCCCTATAGCAGCAGTGCTCAGACACCCAGCCTGGCTGGAGCCCTGCCTGCCACCCTCCTCCTGTGCCCCTCTGGGCTCCTGATGAGCTGCTGGGTTTGTGATGGGCTGACGTCCTGCAGAGCTGCTGCAGAGGGAGGCCAGGCCCCCTTGGTGACCAACAGGAGCCACCGAGGGCTGTCCATGGCTGTGGTGCTCCCCTCTGGGGGCTGGCTGGGGCTGCCTGTCCCCTGGTGTTCTGCCTTTTACTCCCCAGCGTGGCTGGAATCTCCTCTCCCCCTTTGGTGGGTCTTACCTGGACTCCTCACTTGCAGAGTCCTCCTGGACTTGCTGTGGGATGCAGCAAAGACAGTCCAAGGCTCTCTCCAAAAAGTCCCTGCAGAGGTTGGGGGAGGAATGAGGATGTACAGGAATTATCCCACTTGAACTTGGACAACTGGCAGCCATATGTGTAAGCAAACAAAGTTTTACTGCTTCTCAAAAAGAGATGGTTTTAAAAGCTTTATTTTCTTGCCAGTTGGCTAAGAAGAGAGCAAGGAACAATAGATTCAAGCTGAAATAATTTGCATTTATGATGAAGACAAGGAATATCTACCTTGCATTTTCCTAAAAAAGAAAAATTAAACCCCATTTTTAATTAACTGATAAACTATTAATCAAATTTTTGCAATGTTAGGTGACACATTATTCATTTAGATAGAATGACTGTGAACTTAAACTAATCACATCTGATTTGCCCACATATGCTTGATTGAAATACATTTTAACTAGCATATACAAAGAGAAAATCTTGGATTTCTTACCTAATCTTCAGAGTATACTGCTGAGTTAATAAGGGCAGTTTTTTTTTAAATGAGACCACCATTTCTTAATCTGCATATCAAAATCAAGAGCAACTTAATTGCAAAACACATATTCCTGAAATCTAATCATTATACTGCTTTAGGGTATTTTATTGAAGCATGTTAAATTATGGACAGAATATTAATGATGAAGCTAATCAAACCCAATTAGTCACTTCTAACAATAGTCACATAAATATACAAGTCAGGTACTAAAGTACTGTAGGTATGGTTTTAAGATTTTTTTTTTAATATAAAATTTATGTGGTATATATGAATTATATACTCGTTATTTTTAATCTAAAAATCTAGGACAAGTCATTTCAAAGAAAATGTGATATGCCAGAAGACAATGGGACTTGTCCCTTACCATTAGAAGTGACAGTGCTGATTTCTGACTATGTGAATGTTGCAGTGAGACGAGGCTGATGGGCACACAGTTAATAGGACAGAGGGTGGATCCGTGGGCTCCCAAACGTGGGAAGTCGGACGTGCACGTGCAGGTTTGTGTTGGGATTGCCACGGCTGCACAAACTCGGCTGCGTGCTCAGCCTCCTCTCAGCCTGCACCCTGCAACATTTGCATATGCTGCTACAATAATTGTAGTATATAATAATTACAGATGTATTGTGTCTGCATCAAAAATCAGCATCTTCCTTTAAGGCCAGTGCAGCTTCTCATAGAGATTTAGGCATAGTGCTTATCTTCATGCTGATTCGTTTGTGTGTGCTTTGATATTGATATTTTGGGTGGCTTTCAGTTTGTTTCAGCCTCCTACTTGCTAATTACAAGAGGGCAGCAGTCATCTTACTTTAGGTCTATCTATTCCATCAGAAAATTCACACAATGCAGGGGTCACAGATGACCTTCTACTGATGTATTTTTGAAAGACGATGTGTTTTGAAAATCCTTTTAAATTGCAACTCTTACAGTTTCCATAATTATTTGGGTCACATAAAAGAATGACTTGGCATATTTATAACCCCTCTTTGCACTTTCAGATTTAAGGACATGTATTTTCTACTTTGTAATCATCTAATTTTAAAAAGGGGTATCCATAAATAATAGGTATGGTTTTAGTGCCAGACAGGGAAGCCCTGACAGCATTTGCGATGCTGTTGGTGCCAGTGGCTGTGCTGTGTCAGGGAACTGAGCAGCTTTTTCCTCCCACAAGGCATGATTTCCAGTGGCTCAGGCATGTCCCTGCTGCACAGCCCTGTGCAGGGCTGGCCAAGGCACTGGGGAAAAGGGCACTGGAGAGCTTCCCCTGCCAGATTTCATGGGAATGGGTCTCCAGTGATGAGCAAGGAGAGCTGCTGCCACGGGCAGCGAAGCAGAAAGGGGACAGCAAGGCTTTCACTGTCGGGTATAGCTCCAGGGGCTGGGCCACCACGGGGCACCAGCAAGAGCAGGGATGGGTTTGTGTAACCATCACTGGAGCAGGCTGCTGAGGAGGGGCCAGCTGGCACACACCTGGCTGTGAGCAGGTCTGTGCAGCTGTGCCACCCTGATGGCTCCCAGAGGGGTGCCTGAGGCACACACAGCTCTTGGGGGATGCTACAGGGGCCACCAGAGGTGACACTTGCTTTTCCACACCAACTCCTTCTTTAATAATGAGATCATACACAGGTGCTTCTGCTAGAAACCAACCAGAGCATGCTGGATCCTGTTTTCCACAGAAAACAGTTCTGTGTCAGAGGTTTGGGCAGGCCCTCCAGCAGGTGCTGGGAGGAGAGCAGCTCTGTCCATTGAGGACTCTGCTGGCAGCAATCAATGGCCAGCCCTTGCAGTCTGTAATGACACTGGGATCTGCAATGGGTTTTCTCAAATCAGTGGAAGATTAGTTGAAATCTACTTCTATGAAAAGAATGCTTCAGTGAAATAAAAGCTGCTGTTAAAAGTAGCACTGGAGCTTTGGCTTTAGACAAGATTTACCTTTTTACCTGTCATGCAAGTCCAATTTGATTTGCCATAAATAGTGCTCATGTCCACAAAAACAGGCTGAGGGGCCAAGGGCTATCTGAGCTGATACATGCTTATGTGCTTTTTAATGTGAGTATACAGCTTTTTCCAAAAGGAATCAAAAGCTTCTGGCAAGTCTGAAAAGGGAGATGACTGATATTGTATTGTAAATAGGGAAATTAAGACTTCCTCTACTCCTTCATAAACTCTTCTGGAAAGCTGCCTATGCTCTAAAGGCCGCAGGCTGTTTTATTCTATCTTTCATTATAAAAAGAAGATTGAGAAGTGACTCAATTATAATGTATAAGCACCTTCATGGGAAGAAAATACAGGATACTAGGGAGCTTTTTCAGCTAGCAGGGAAATGTGTCAGAAGAACCAGTGTCTGTAAACTGAAGTGGAAACTGGATATAAAGCTGCTGTTTCGAAGTGCCTGCTGGAACTCTGCTGGGTTTCAGGATGAGTTCTGCCTGTCTTGGTGGTCTTCAGACAGTCACAAAGGGTCTCTGAACAGTATCATTTAGTTACATTCAGAAGTTATATTTAGAAGCTGTTAAAGTCTGAAGTATGAAACTTAATGCAAAGCTATTTTGGTTGTCTAGGAGTGTTTGCTGTGCAAATTGGGGTAGCTGATCTAATAATCCTGCCTTGCCCTGACATAACCAGGCCTAGCCATTATACTTCCTTGTCCATCATAATTGAACTTCAACAAATGTTTGGTGCTGTCTTGTGAGTGCAAGAAAAAATTACTAGTTCCTTGTTTTTTCTCACATTTCAGTTGCATAACAAACCATCATCCCAACCAAAAGAACGCTTGCAAGTAAAGAATCCAGTATTTATTTCCTCTCATTCACATAATATCTGGTTGCTCCTATTATTGCTACATGAAGAGTTAGTTCTCTCCAAAGTCTGAGTTTGTGCAATACTCCAAATGCACTGCAGCTGTGTGTACTTGGTGGTGGCTGCCTTCAGCCTGGCCCATGCCCAGGGGACAGTGACTGTCTGTGCAAGCCCTTGGACAAGGGCATGCCTGTCTCACACAGACAGCTGAGTGTCTGGGGGTGCTGAACATGTGGCTGGGAGAAAGTCAGTCCAAAGTGTATGGAATCTGGGGGAAGACCCACTCCAACCATAGCTTACTGGAGTGTTTTATTTGGATAAATGGGAAACTGTAAATTAGTTAAAGCTTATCAGCTCAGTGGTTATTACATCATGCCTCTAGTGAAAAAAAAAAAACAAAAATTCTCTGCTCCAGCTAAACTACTTCAGCATGGCTGGAGTACAGCTTCACTCCCACTGTGTGACTCTTTGGACCCAGCAAGCTGCATATAGTGGTATTTTAATTCATCAGTGTTTCAAAAGAACATTAAAATTTAACAAGTACATTTAACTAAAAAATCTATATCTAAATAGCATGGAGGTAGTGATAAAAAGGAGGTAATTCAGGCCAAGATATTGCATTAACTTCCCTGTGAAAGGACCTTTCAGACAGCATGGAGCCGGGTTGAAGTCACTGAACTAATGCCAGTTTCTTTACCCAGAGCCCAAGGAGCCTGTGCCTCGGTTTAGAGGGGTGTCAGAGCCTCTTCTTTGACTTTAATATGTAGGTGATTTTGGTCTTTTTGAGAGAAGTTTAAAAATACCCCCCAAAAGACCCAAAAAAAAAAAAAAAAAAAAAAAAAAAAAAAAAAAAAAAAGGAACAAAACCAAACTTGCAAAGAAGAAAGCCCTCGTTTTTAGGGGGCTTTATTTGCTAGTACTACAAAGCTATTTTTGCTTATCAGAATCACCTTTCTGGAAAGTTTTCCTCCCCAAGTTTCATGAAACAGAGCAAGAGCATGGCCAATCCCTGTATTACTCCAACCTTACCAGTGACTTTATTAAGGTTAGTTTCTATTTCTGTAATAACTGAATTTTATTTCTCTTAGTTGAGATGAAAGTTCTGATATAAAATAAGAAATGTTAACTCCGTATAACTTTGCAAGATTCCTGAAACTGTCTATCACAACAACATGGACAAAGTCTGTCCTTTGCTACCTTCTTCACACCTCATGCTGAAACACCTCCGAAGTGCTAAAGGAACAAAGCCCAGACCCCTTGAACTCATTCAATCATGGCTGAAATTAAAGTGCTTACACAATATTGTAGAGCACTCTGCAAATACTGAGTCACCACAGTGAGTTGTCAGTTCTCCTATAAAAATTACTGAAAATCATTATTGTGTGATTTATTTCCCTGGCAGTTTATCTAAAAATAAAAATCGGACCCAGATTTCCTCAAAGCCTCTAAGTCTCAGCTGTTTCAAAACTGAAAGTTAATAGTGAAAGCTGCTGCCTGACAGTTTTAAATCCCTTTTCCTATGTGAGCTGGGGGATGAGGCATTAGGAGCTCCCAGGGTTGCAGGAGGGGTGGGAGCCATGGCCATGTGCACAGACCATTCCTCCCCAGCAGTTCTATGCTGTGTCTTCCCCTTTCAGAAGAGTGTTGCAAAACTGCAGGTTGAGGTGTTGTGGAGCAAGTCTTCTTCTGTGAGAGTCTTCTGCTTGGCCACTGGATGACAGGAGGTTAATTGGGAGGCTTGGCTGTAAAGGAAAGCTGGAGAAGGTTTGTTGCTGCTCAGCGTGCTGCTGTTTATTACAGATGTGTGATGAATGACACTTCCTCTTTCTGAGAGCTGGGAGTTGCCAGATGTTTGCACCCAACTTTTCAGGCTCTATAGCTCAGGGCAGAGTTGGTTGGGCTGTAAAGGTTTGTGTGTGCTCTCTTTTGGGGACATATGGGTTAAAGCAGAGTCCCAGAGTAAAAGCCTATTGAAAAGAGTGGCAAAACTCCCATTCACTCTGGATTGTCAAAATGATCTGTAGAGCCTCCTAAGATTTGTGTTCTGTTAATAATTATTACTTGTACATAAAAGTAAACTTCTATATTTAAAACTTATAACTTGGCAACCACAGAATGCACATGTCTATAATGAATAACCATGTGAGCCTATTACTTCAGCTCTCTTCTATTCTCATCCTTTTCTATATTTTACCTGCTATTCATTTGTCCAAATTTCAGAATGTAAGGTCTTCTGGGCAGAGACCATTTTTTTCTGCTGGCAAAGTGGCTCTGTGTCAAAAAAGGCAAGTATTTTAAATCAGGGGAAACAAATGTTCCTGCGTTTGACAGTTTCTGAACATGAATGCAAGTGATCAGGCATGCGTGTCTAGAGATGTGCTTTCTACATACACATATTGTTTCCTTTTAAAGACATCTGCATCTACTGAATTCAGTCCAAATTTTGGCCTAGAAGTTTACCATTATTATGCCTCAATTCAGCAAAGCGTGACTGTAGGGAGACTTAAAATTAAGTATACATGTAAGTGCTTTGTTGGATGGAGGCCTCTAAGATTTTGTGCATTTATGCTCTTGTAATTTTAAAATGAAACATATTATTCAAAGTCTTCAGTTCTTTATGCTGTCAATTCCTCACTTATTTTGATTTATTATAGATTTATGCATGTCTCCTAAATTCTAGACGCTTTTGAAAACAAATAAATTCAAAATATATTGAAATCAAATATAAAAGTGGTATCTGCTCTTAACTGAGCTACAATAAAGTCTTCGGTTCACCAGCATCACTTTTGTGCCTTAGCAGCAATTTCCCTAACAGGGCTGTGTCATGTCAAAAACTTGGGTTTTAGCCAAGATCAAACATATCTGGCCCAAAGTGCAGGGCTCTTCATGGACAAGCAGCCCTTAACATCTTTGTTCTCAAGAATGGCAAATGCTGCATCTTCTCTTCCCTGAGCTGCCTCTCTCCTGTTGAGGGGAAGTTCAGAAGTGCTGCCCTTCCAGTCCTGCCACCGTGGGTGAGGATGTTTTGGACTTGCTTTTGGGCCAGCTATAATTGTCCATGCAAATTTTAAGCCCCAGGGATGCCACTCAAGGATGCCTCTGAGCTGTTGCTGTGGCAGAATGGATCAGGTTTGCATGGAGATGAAAACAGAAATGAGGTGAGATGGGCAGGCAGGACCTTCCTTGCAATGGATCCCAATAAATGCGGGTAAACGGACACCAGTTAAAGCTCTTCATGTAAATTGATATGGAGCCCAGTTCAGGTTATTAAAACACTTTGAATGTCTCCAAAAGTATTAGTCAATGAGGTCAATTACATTTGATATGCCAAAGGATGTGGAAAAACCCACTTGTCTTTAGCATAGGAGTCTAATAAATCCTAATTTACTGTGTTTTATAAAATTGGTATTTGTACATGAGTCCTGAAAACACAGGCTGCATCTTTTGGAAGCATTCCCCTCTTTGGGGCTCATTGTTGCTTGCCTTAAGTGTTGGGGTCATCTTACTGATGTTTGCTTAAATATTTGTTGTTTACATCACTTCGCTTCAGAAAATATGTACTTAAAGTCTTTTATTCTTTTTTCTTTCCCTAAATAACGACCATAAACATCTCACGGAAATTTTCAGGGGTCAGAAAATACGAAGACAACTGACTTTGCTGCATTTCCTTTGCTAAAAATGCTCTGTGAGTTCAACAAGAAGTGGAGTTACACCGCTGAGCCTGCAGACCTCCATTTGAAGTGCCACCTGCAGTGGTGGTTTACGAGATGAGGTTTGCTCTCCTACAAGTTATAATGAGACCACCCAGCCCCAATTGCATATGCCATGGATTAGAATTCAGATGGTAATAATTTCTCACTATTACCAAGGCCAGATTTGATCTGGTTATGCAAAAAAGAGTTCCAATCATGCTCTGACTCTCCTCAGTCTACAGCTTCCAGAGAAACTCTTTCTTGGGCAAGTCAATGAATTTTTCTCACTTGAGGAGAGTCCAGGATCATGAAGTTACTTTCCCTGAAGCCACGAGGACTGTGTTCATAACTGGGATTACATGCTTAAGAAAGCACTTGCAGGAATGAATTGTAGGTATGAATTGTAATATGCTTTTGGTTTGTAGCAGCAGAAGTACAGGACTGTGGTGTCTGGCTTCCTTCAATTTGTCATATCCCCATCCCAGCTGTTTTGTAAAAATCAATGTAATGCTCAATATAATTTGTTATTTTACTGAGAGGAATCAAACAAAATTGGAAGGATATCTGGAAACCAAAAATGCCTTTAGCAAGAAAATGCAGTGGTTTAAAGTAGAAAAAATTCCAAGAAATGAAACAAAAGGTGAAATGAAAAGGAAGTTGAATGATAGGGAAACAGGTTTAAGCTTGTCAGGGAAATGCCCTGTTTTAATATGAGTACATTTGTTAAAGTGTATAAATAAATATATGTAAATATATGTAAATAGTTCCCTGAAGTGAATAAAAAATTACAATTAAAAGGATAGACAAAGTTATTAATTGAAAGTAATGATAAACCCAACCTTTGTAGTTACAAGCTTTACTTCAGTCACAGAAGCTCAGGTAAAAAAAAATTGAGAAGCAGTTTAGGGCTTCTTTGCTGGCTTGCTGCGTAGTAGAGACAAGAATGCAATTATTTGGAGAAATGCCCCTTGATCACTTGGGAAGGAGGCAGTGGGAATGCCCACTTAGCAGGTACCCTTCTGACAAACTGGAAACCAGAGGAAGGTTTTCTGAGACATTAACAGCAAAAACTGGCTGCCTGTGCTACAGCAAAAAATAATGGTGTATAACCTGCCATTGATCAATAATGGGCAGAGAAACACACCCAGTAAAGAGTATTTAACGAGGCCACTTCTGGTTGAGAATTCTCTCTGGCTGTGGCCCAGCTGGCTCGTGCTGGACCTGATGCAAGACCTGTACTAAACACACTGTTGTGGGCCAAGGTTTTAGCTTGCAAAAGTGAAGTGCAAGCTTTGCTTTCATACAAACTTTGTGCTACCAGCTTTGGTTTGTGTGTGCTTTTTTGATGATTGCTAAATTAGAGAGAGAGTTAGTGACCCAAACATCAGAAAAGAAGTTGTGCATTTGTGGTGCATCTAAATCTGCCCCCTGAGTCTGTACAAGGGCTGCTCTCTGGCTGCCATCCTCATCACCACTTTAGCACAAGGAAGTAAACAGTTTGGGAGAAAGACAGACATCCTTAATGTCACAATCTTTTTTGTTAATGGAAATGTGCATTTGGTACTGTCTGTTTAACAAGCTAGAAGAATTAATTTCATAGTATCCCTCATACAAACCTCAGAACTTGATTCTCCTTTCATTAATGCAGGTATAAATCACCACTGAAGTCAACAGAGTTATTTCAGCTTTAATTCTGGGACATATGAGAGGAGATTGAGGCCCTTAAGGTATTTGGTATCTAGGATATCTTTACTGATACACTGCCATGATCAGAAAGCTCTCCTCCTTTACAGGGAAAAGATGAGGGAAAAAAGCAAAGTGACACTAATCTTTTCCGAGTCAGGCTTTCCTCTTGGGTGTGACTACATGCAGAAAAGCAGGGATTTCCAGGTGATACTAATCAAAGATGGCAGAAGCAACTACAAAGCATACAAATAAAGCATCCAAGTTTCATGTACCAAACCAACCATGACAGTACTCACAGAATAGCAGCTAGACGACAGTCAGCTGCGTCGCTGCGAGGGGCCCAGAACTCCACTGCATGATGGCAACACAAAAACAAGCTCTGTTGTTATTATTAGCAAACACATAATGAGGTTAAAGCATAATGCACACTAATAGTTGGTTATCCTGCCTTATATATATATTTTACATAGATGCCTTTTTTATCACAAAAAATGAAATTTCTACAGATGGTCTCACCAGACAGCTTACAGTCTCCCCCAGCTTTTTTTTTAACTATCTGCTCCTAGATGTGTGTGGTAATGTGTATGTGTGCCTGCATAGGTATGGGCTATTTCTGACAATTTTCTGTGTACCCAATATGCAGATCCAGACTCCTCTTCATCACTACCAATGTAGAAACAAAACACACTGGATTAATGGACTTTAAGATCTAGTAGCTTCAACTAGAAAACCAGGCCCTTGTTCTCCCTGCAGAGACAAATGAACATCAACCTACTTAATACTCAACCCTTCTGAAAACTGAACCTGAGGGAACATCAGTTGGGTGGTTCTCAGATATCAGAATGTTAAACATGGGATAGTTGTGTGGCACAGGGGGAGGATAAGTTGGTGACACAGAGCACACAAACATTTAACTGTCACCTAGTGCCCCTAAACTTACATTTCAAGCATGAGTTAAGGTATTTAAATATGTAACAAAAAAAAGAGTAGCATGTTGGTGTCATCCCTGAAGCCTCTCACCTTTCTCTAATGAGAAAAGACAGGAGAGAGGAACTTGCCAATGTCAGTACCAGGATGTTTCAGAACAACAGCCATATAAAAACCTTACTTGTTCTATGTCTGGACAATGAATGGTGGCTAGTTGTTTGACTCCATTGCCATTATCTGAACAAAAGCCACTGGCTGTTTCAGGCTGATTAAACTGAGGGAGGTGCAGGCTTTGACCATGATTCTGCAAGCATTGCAGAACTTGACTCCTCTAAGTAGCTCCAGTGGAACTGGGTTGCCTTCTTGACTTACCAAAGGAGGGGGACTCATGGCCATATTCTTTTTCTCCTTCAACAGGAAGGCTCAAAAGGACTCATCTGCAACATAAAGAACATTCATTTGAGAAGTTAATAATGATTTTATTCAGAATAAAACTTTTGACGAGAAAAAATATTCAATTATTGCTGGCAGAGTGGAGACAGTTATTCTTAAATATTTTCTGGAGCACTTATCCTCCTGGCAAATCACAGCAACAAGGAAAGGCTTCTAATCTTTCACAGGAATTTAGAATCACTAAAAGTTCATAGTAAGTATACAGGGTGGGTGTTGCAGCCAGAATTCTATATACAGTCCTAAGATAGACTTGGCCTTATGGCATTCTGATTATAAGTTAGCTTTAACAAAAGGACACCAGTTTGTTTTGGTTTGTTTTTTTTTCCATCAGTCCCAGCATGTGCTTTTCATGACAGAAGACTGAGCATTAAATTTACCTAAAGCAGATCAGGAAGCCTGCTCATGGCCTGGGGAGTTCATTCACTATTCCTGTTCTCAGACTGTCTCCAGGTGCCAGCAACAGAGGAGGTCACATCTCTGACCACATGGGTGACATCTTGTTTTCCAAAGATGCATTCCTCTCATGGGAGCTCTGTCCAGTATAACTTTTTCTCCCACTTGATAATGATGAGATTCTTCTTGTTGCTTTTCCCCTGTACCCAGTGTCCAGCCAATCCCCACACAACTGTTGCTCTTAGCACATCTCTGCATGTATTTGCACACGTGTGAGCTCCAAGATTCTTAACCCCCTTGTCTTCATCCAGAACTTTTTGTTGCAATCCACATTTTTAGATTTAAGCCTCTGGTTTTGAAAAACAGAGGGGTCATAGATTCAACTTTGTTTCTCTGTGCAGAAAGACTGGCTGGGGCATTTTCTCCCATGCCTCCTCTTTTTGTCCTCTCCTTGCTCTCCTCTTCCCTTGTGACTGCTGTCTCTGCAGAGTGGTGGTGAATGAATAAGTATGGGAGAAGGCACCGACTTCCTTGCCAAGGGAGAGTGTCTTTGAGCCAGAGTCCTGGTGTGAGGTTTTCTGCTGCAAACTTAACCTGCCCTCTCCAAGACCTTGCTTCTAATGCGCTGCTCTCACAGGTACAGCTGACCTGTTCATATCAGAACTGAAAACATGACATCGATTTCTTGTTCTAAAAGTTCATCCAATCGGACCAGCTTGAGATTTGGAAGAAGCTCTGCCAGCAGCCCTGTCTTCAGCTCCAGTACGGGCATGTCTGCTGAACACTGAGCCAGCCACTTGGAAGAGAACATGTGAGCTTTGCTTATTTGCCTTTCCCTCAATTACAGAAAGTCCTCCACAGATTTCTCCAAGGTTTTATGAAAATCATCTGGTAGGGCATCTAAAGATTTAATGTTGTAAACAAGTAAACAAAAATCTGCAGTTTAGAAGGCCAAATTTTAATTTGATTTATTTTATAATCCATAGAGTTTCACTGGTGACAGTGGTTCTGTAAAGGTTATAAGTGCAAAAGAATGTGAGAAAGGCTTCATGCTCATCTTTGGCAAATGCTGTATCCCATCTGTTTGTCACTATTAGAACATTTCTTCATTGGCAGATGAAAAACAAAATGTACAAAAGGATGCCATAAACTATTCCATACTATCATCAGCACAACCAAACGCAAGCAGTCATTACTCTGATAATGATGTAGCCTCTCACTTTGGAACTGCCAGAGGCCTTCAACCCAACACATTTAGTGACTAACTGGTGTACTCAAGGCACAGGAAATGGTGAAGTCTTTGGAAGAGGAACCAAGAGAAACAGTTGCATGTCTTTACATTCTATTTAGAAAATAGTGTCTTGTGATACAGAATTCCAACTTTGTGGCTCTTCCTGTTACTTAAGGGTATTTTATGTCAGGCAAAAAATTAAAATCTCAAATAAGGTACTGGATCTTTATATTGTACATGTGTTTTATCTTCCAATCTAGTTGAGATGAAATGCAATTAACCTGAACATATAAAAATGACCTGTATTTGTAGTATCTCCTCTGTGAGCCATGAAGTGATGCTCCAAGGAGGTTCCGAGTCGGCTTAAAGGGAGTTCCTTACAATGGGCATTTAGAAGGACTGCAAGATTTGTATACCCTGTTTAAACTTGAGATATCCTTTCACTGGTGAGCCTTTTTCTGATGACAATACATAGATGTCCCTTGTCCATTTAAAGGATCCAGAATCCCTCCCTCAGTGACAAATACGTGCCAGAGATTTTAGCTAACTTTCAATTATTCTTGAAGATTATGGATGTAGTTATTTCAAAAACCAAACTGCCCAGCTGCGGTTGCAAATTTTTTATTTGCAATATTGGAAGCTGTATTAAAGTCTGGCTAAAAGCTGACTTCCAGCTTGAGTAACCATGCTTTGAAAATTGTTTCTAAATTCCTCATCTGTAGAGCTTTAACAAGCTCTTCAAGGGGGATGGGAAGATGAATTTACAAAAGTCCACAGCAAGTACTGCGTCGTGTATAACACAAACAGTTGTTTTGTGGTGTGTACAGGGTTAGTTCTGCTCATGGAAAGAAAGTGCTGATTCTTTGGCTGGAGAAGGAAACCCTAGATATAAATGTAGTCATGATGCCCTTTTGTACCTCCATCTTATGACATACTTATCCCTGTGGGGGAGACAATATGGGCCCCTCAATTCTACTGGCAAGGATAGAACAACACAAAGCCTCATTCCCTCAAGGGAAAGGTTCAGGACTAAATGCAAGGTCTATGACTGAGCACTGAGCCTCTGTGGTGTTTGGAGTGTACAAGTTGAAATACACCTGCTGGGGTGGCATTGAGCACCATGAAAAGCTGCTCAGGCCCTCAGCAGTGCTGAACTGGATTTACTGCATATAAACTACTCTGTGGTATTCCAAGGGTGGCCGAACACCACTCGCTTCCCATGCAGTGAGTTTTCCACGTAGGCAAGTCTGAGTGCTGCTCTAAGTCATTTTAATGAATATTTTGCAATCTGCCAAGTCATGGCAGCCCACTGTAGAAAAAGGACAAGGAGTAATGGGTAAAAATTGAAAGAGGGGAAATTTAAGTTAGATATTAGGAAGAAATTATTTTTTGTGAGGGTAGTGATGCCCTGGCACAGGCTGCTCACAGAGATTATGGACACCCCATAGGTGTTCAAGGCCAGGTTAGATGGGGCTTGGAGCAACCTAGTCTAGCAGAAGGTGTCCTTGCTCATGGCAGGTGGATGTGGGCATTTGGATTAAGAGATGTAATAAAGTTTTTTCACTGTTTGGATGGTCAGGCATTGAAATGGGCTGCCCAGAGATGTGATGGAGTCACCATCCCTGAAGTGTTTAAGACGTGTCTGGCACAACTGCTGGGCAATGTGCTTTAGGAGTTACAGGTGTAGTGCTGAGCAGATGGTTGGACTCGATGATCTTGAAGGTCTTTTCTAAACGTGATTCTATTCTATTCTATTCTATTCTATTCTAGTCTAGTCTAGTCTAGTCTAGTCTAGTCTAGTCTAGTCTAGTCTAGTCCTCCTTTAAGGTCCTTTCTATGGTTCTACGATTGCTCCCCACCAGCCGCCCTGGCAGTGCACACACACTCCGGAGCCGGCATCCCGAGGGCAGTGACTGTGACAGCACCTCGCAGTTACAAAGAACACACCGCCGTCTCTGCGTGGATCCCGGAGCAGCGCAGGCCTCTCCAAACGCCTCACAGCCGCTGTTTCACTGCCTGACGCCGCGGCCTTGCCGCCGGGGCCTGCGCTCCGGAGCACCGGGCCGCGGGGACCCCCAGGCCGCCCGGAGCCCCGGGGGGTGCCCGAGCCGGGCGCGGGGGCCGGGCCGGGCCGGGCAGGGGGTGTGGAGCGCCCGCCTCTCGCGGCTCGCAGCCGGGTGCCTCCCGCGGGCCGCGGCCGCGTACCCAGAGTGCAGCAGGCGGGCGGGCGGCGGCGCGGCCGGACCCGGCGTCGGCACCCTCGGCCGCCTCTCCCCCGGCGCAGCGGGAGCCGGGCCCAGGCGGCGGCGGCGCGGCCCAGAATGCGACACTGAGATGCTTCTTCCCCCGGCAGCGGCGGCGCCCCGGGCCCAGGCGGCGGCGGCCCCCGCGTGGATGCGGCTCTGGAGCCGGCGCTTCGCCCTGCACAAACATTTCTATAGGACTCATTCGCCCTGCTGAGGAGATCGGCCCAGACCGGCCGCTTTCCCTCCCCTCCCTTTCCCCGCTCTCCCGGAGACCGCCGGCGCGGCCCGGCCCGCATGGAGGCCCCCGGCGGCGGCGCCTCGCCGCTGAGCCCCGCGCTGGTGGGGCGGCTCCGCCGGGAGCACGAGAAGGTAAAGACGGACCGGGGCCGGGCGGGGGGCGCGGGCCGGGCCCGGGGGGCCGCGGCGGGGAGGGCACGTGGCCCAGTGACGTCACGGGCGGCGGGCGAGGCGGGCCGGGGACCCCGGGGACCCCCGGGACAGGGGACACAGGACACAGAGCCCCCGGGACACGGGGCCCGGGACAGGGGACACAGAGCCCCCGGGACACGGGGCCCGGGACACGGGGCACAGAGCCCCCGGGACACGGGGCCCGGGACAGGGGACACAGAGCCCCCGGGACACGGGGCCCGGGACAGGGGACACAGAGCCCCCGGGACACGGGGCCCGGGACAGGGGACACAGAGCCCCCGGGACACGGGGCCCCGGACAGAGCTCCTGGTACGCAGGCCCCTCACGCAACCCCCGGGACACAGCAGCCCGGGACACAGGGCCCGGGGGCGGCGGGGAGCGAGGCCGGGAGGCGGCCGGAGGGAAGGCCCTGTCCGTGCCCCGCTGTTGCCCCAGGCTGCCCTGGGCGCCAGCGCGCACACGAGCGCGTGTTTTTATCCTCTTCACGCCTCCCCGTGATTTTTCCGGCCTCCGGGACGGCACGCCTTCAGAAGCGCCCGCGCGGGGCCCAGCCGCGTGTGTGACCTGCGCCATCCCGGGGGCGCAGCGTGCTCCTGGGCCAGCCCCAGGAGACCTTGTACCAAAACTTGTTCATGACTTGCCTGGAAATGGGTTTCCAAGAACCACGTTTTTCCTTAGAAAATATTCCCAAGAGTTCAGAGACTGGTCCCACCTGAGACCGTAGCACAAAACTCAAAAGACTTCTTCCTGTAGATTGCACTCATGATCTAACTCAAGTAGGTCCTGAAAACTTAAGGAGTGTGATTTGGGGCTTGTAGATTGCAGCCTTGCCGTGAGCTCTCTGTGTGAGAGCAGGAGTCACTGTGGAAATAGCTTGTGGTCGTGTGCAGGGTGTTACTGACATAAATACGTTTGCCCAGTCTGCAGACCTTTCACTTCTGCTCATGTAATTAAAATTTTTTTAAAGCCGATTGTAAGATGCCCATTAAAGTTCCTCAGTTGCAATGGAAGATTTTATTTCCAGCCTGTGTTTTGTCACAGGCTGGTTTAGTTGAGAACAAGTGAGTAACGCCTAAATGTGCCTTGTCTGGAATATTGTGTGCACAAATGCATCTACTTTTGAGTACCCATGAGATCATTACTAAAAGACCTGTGTAGCCATCCACCATTTATGTGGATGAACGGTAAGGGGGTCTGCTGGAATCCTCTGCATCATCTGTTCTGCGTGGATTGGAACCTGTTATGCCAATAAGTGGTGATAGGGACTCGCCTGCTTGGGCTCCTTCGGTTAATTTTGAAGGTGGTGGAATCTGGTGAAGGATAATTTCTGGTACATTAGTGTCAGGCCTAATGTGTAAGCACATGTCTGCCATAGCCACAGAGAATTATTCCCAGTTCATGGTAAGACCCCTCTGTAAGCAAGTTTAAGACTCTTCTTAAACAGATCTGCTCCAGTGGAAAAGAGGCCCAGGAGACCATTAATTAAGCCTCTGTTAGCCTGATGTACCAAAGTTATATTTTATCATAGGGAAACTTTACATAATTTCTGCAAATTGGCTGAAAAAAATGGAACACTTCAGCTTCAATATGAAATTATACTAAGGAACTACATATCTTGGCTACAGTGGAGTGTCGTGATGAAGATATAGTAGACTTTCCTTCTATGCAATGAATATATATAATTGGATTACAACGGTATTTTCAGTTACAAAAATATTGTATTTTAAGATGGAGGACGTCTTTTCATTTCAGCTGCCTCTTCTCAGAGATCTGTATTTTTCCCCACAAAATCACTGAAGTTGAAGGCTTCTGTTTTATCTCAGCACAAAGATGAAGGAGAATTAGTTACCCAATACTTTAGTAAACTAGTAATTGTAGTGTGAGGATCATAGAAAATAGTAAAGTTACTTAGCCAGAACGGTATCTCTGTATACTGGCAGGCAAATACATTTCTGTTAATTACTGGGATGTTGTGCTGTCCCAGTGAGGCTTGATTAAGTATAAGGAAACCTATTTGTTCCCATTAATCTGGGGGCAACCTTTAGTGAAATTGTGGGATAGAGCGGTACCTATCTGCAGCATTAAAGATAATATTTGAATTTTGGTTGGTTATTTTAACACCCAGGCCATTGTACAAGCCTGGTTCAGCTATGGGTTTGAGCTTTTAAGTGCTTAAGAGCAGCCCTGGAGAACTTGTGAACTGAGGCTTCCTTCCTGCTTAAAAATATTGAAGGAAAAGGATGTTCATGACTTTCTGTCTTTAATCGGATGGAGGCTGCAACTTCCAGGTTTAGGACCCCTGGTGAAAAGTAATATTAATTCTTGTTTAGGACTGGTTGCCTGTTGGACAGATTTCATCTTGTTAATTTGTGGTGATAGGAAGACCAAACTGTTAAAAGCAATTTTCAGTGCTCCTACTCAAGGCACTTTGTATAAAAACATGACTTAGAATGTGTATCTTGGGGATAAATTATAGAAGAATATCTAGTAATTTTCATGATAAAGACCATCATTGGAAGCACAATGCCTGCATAAAGTTTTGAATATTTCTGTAAGAAGAGTGTAATGTATATATCATGGATTACTTGTAAAAGCAATATATGTTAGCTGAAAATACTGCAATAAATCTATTGCAAGTTAGTACAGGAATTATAAAATGAATATTTAAATAGGTTTCTCATGCTATAGGGCCTGCGTTTAAGCATAATATTTGATATACATTTATTCCTGCAATCAAGTGGGTTGGGATTAGTAAGTGATGGGAAGTTGACAAGTCAGATGTGTATGATTTGGAAAGACTTGTGTAGACAGTGAATTTTCAGTGGGATGATATGTTCTATAGTTTCTGAGCAATGCAATGGCAATACGTGTAATGGGAGACATTACAGAACCAATTAGACCCAAGAGACACTTGCAGAGTGCAGACACAGGCATGGAGAATCTAAAGGATTCCAGTATTAGATGGCAATATGATTTTTTTTTTTTTTGTATTGCACTGGCAAATACAGTTTTTTATTTTCCTTTTAGAAGAATTAGGACAAGGAAGTGATTCTCCTGTCACTCATCATGACAGCAAAGCATTATGACATATTCTTAATTTTTATGAATTTAAATGGTAGAGCTGTATGATCTTTAATTTCCAAATGATTTTCAACATCCTGAGTACTTAAAATTTTTTTGACCGTTACACAACTTGTAGGTGAGTTATGAAGAAGCAAATCACAGAATCCTAAGCTTACACTCTTTGGAGTCGTTTTCTCTTCTTACATGATTTACTTCTGGGGCTGACTTTTTCTGTTTATCTTTTCCAAGTAATATCTGTGCTATGAAATCAGCAGCTTGGCAGTTTCAGAGCTGTTCCTGCAGTCTGAAAAGGAGCAGTGAAGCAGAGTAGGGTCTTGTACACTTGATGCTGCTGCTGGAGCCACTGGAAATCTGGAAGTGCTTGCCTGCGGACTCACAGATGAGACTCAGATGTGCTTTCCAGTGCAGTGTCTCCCATGGCTTGCTCTTTTTCTAGCTGACGTCCAAGTTCACAGAATCCAGAGGAAGCCTGGGTATGAGCCACCAGTGCAGCAGGACTTCATTTTGCACAATAACTGCTTGAGAAAAGGGAATAGAGTGTCTGAAACTTGATTTGATGTGCTCCTTTTTAAAAAGAACCTGTGTGAAGCTTTATTTGCATTATTCCTTTTTAAAAGGTACCTTTTTGGAAACTTGTGATGACATACTCTGTCCAGTGGGTCCAGTAATGTTTTTCATGTGCTGTGTTCAAGTAAAAGGACTAATTCTGTCATTATCTGGAAGCTTTTTATGGAATACTTACTGTTACTCCAGTGTTAATTGATCATCACTTTTACTTTTTTAGTCAATATTTGTCCATGTTCTTATTAGTATGAGTTAAATACTCACTAGTTTATATAGTGTCAAGAGCTGTGAAATAAATTAACAGATCTTCAGTGAATTTTTTAATGGTAATTGAAGGAGACTATACACAAAAGAGTTTAAAGAGCATTGCCTTTATTCTGGAGAGGGCAAGCCTGTGTGTGTCCGACTTCCTTGGTAACTGAGATGTGTAGATGAGATTATATGCACAAAAGTTAAATGTTACTGAACTGTGCTGCTCTTCCAGCTGTCTGCAGATGCTGTGAGTAGATGCAGTGACCAGGGTGCCATTTGGGAATCATACTCAGTATCTTTGCAGGTCTCCATTCTGTAAGTTAAGCTTGTAACCTGTCTTCTCAGGTCTGTTTGGATGCTCTTTGACCCAAGTACTTCTTTCATCCTTTGAGGTTGTGAAATTGTATTTTCTTTAGTCTGAGCCTCCAGTGTTGCAGGTGGATCTCCTGGCTCAGAGCTTGCCTCTTGTGGCCCTCAGAGCAGCAGGTCAATTAAAGCTTCGAGTTTGTGTGGTGAGGGCATTGGGACACTGCTGTGCTGTGCTGGTGCTGCTTTTGTAGTTCCTCGTGTCTGTTAGCATAGGCTGGAGCACAGGAGCAACAGTCTCAGACACTTGCTCAAAGTTTTCATTATTAATCATGTGAGTTATCGAAGTGACTTAAATTTGAGCAACTTAATTGTTGTGTGTGTACTTTTTTCAGTTCTTTAGCAGTTTTAGGGTGGCACATTTGTCACAGTGCTTAGTGAACTGGCCTGGCATCCAGCTTAAAACCAAACTTTATTGTTGCCTCTTTTTTTTCTTTCCCTTCCTGGACTCTTTTTCATCCAGTGTAGATCCCTAATGTGGTTAGAAATGTCTGTCATCAGATCGGGGTTGGAAGGATGAGACAGTGGAACTGAGTAGCAGGAGCCAGGGAGGGATGATGCTGAGTTCACTCAGGACTGTGGCTGAAAGCTGAACCACAGCCTGCAGCTATGTCTGTGAGGCAGGTGTCACAGCTCATGGCAATTTTAAGCCAGTTAAGCTTAGGTTTTGCTAGCAGCATGGTTGTTGCACCATGAACTCCATCAAAGCTTGCAGAACCTGCTTGAGATGTTGGGCTGCTTAGATCTTGGGAGTTCTGTGCCTGGGCTGGTCTGCTGCTCTCTGGGTGCCTGGGCGAGCCTGGATATGCTGTAGCCACACAAATATGTTTACCTGACCTCAGCTAAAATATTAAGTTTTGAGTTCTTATCTCTGTCTCAAGATGAAGTTACAGGACATGCACACTGACTGGCTTGCTGCCAGTGAAGGATGAGATCTTACTCTGTGTTCTTCACTTGCCCCACTCCAGGTGGTTTGGAGTTAATGGAGCTCAGCAGAAGACATCCTGCTGCCCTTGGGATTTTTGCTGTGTAGAATTTTTGAGCTCACCAAAATAATTTTGGTCAGAACTTGGTATTTATTTATTAATAAGTAATAGTTATGTGCTACTTTTTCTGTGAAACTGCAAGACTCACAGGTGTGTACACAATTAATATAAAAATAGTAGATCTTCAATTGTTTTCTTGTAAAGAAAGGTAAAAATCGTGGCTATATTTCTAAGTAAGATTTTTTACTTTTAGGAAGAAATGTTTGCCGTGATTCAGATTTCTTTCTCTCTTTTCCTTCAGTATTCTTCTCAAACACATTCCTTCAAAAGGCAAAACTTTCCACCTAAAGGGAGTTTTATGTTAATAATTTGTTGAAATGTAGTGTTTTTGAGTAATATGATTTAATAAATGAATATGAGAGCTCAGAAATGCTTTCTTCCTTTTTGCATTAGATTGTACAGTGTGCCAACAGACTGAAGAATTTTTAATAGTTTTATTTCATTTTTTTGATTGAAAATGTGGCTCTAGGATAAACAATTTTACAAATGTTAATTCTGTCTTTCTCCATCAGTGATTGCTGTATTTTAGGCAAGTACTGTGTAGTTTCCTAGAGGAAAAAGTGAAAATTCATTTTAAATGTTTATTTTTTTTTTTCTGTGGCTTGTTACATCCATGTTACCAAGAGATGATTAAATATTTGACCACCCATTAGTGTCGTTCTGTAATGTAAAGTGGTATTGTGAACTGATAATTTCATGGGTAAAATTTTAGTGTTTGGGGGTACAGGAGGGAAACCTCATGCATGAGTTGCATGGTAGAGAGTGTTTTGATACTGCAAACATTTCCAGATGTAGGCAGCTCATATGCATGTATGAACCACAGTAAATACTCGAATGTGGAACATTTAACATTTAGAACTATGCAGAGTTGGAGTCACCTGAAGTGAGTCAGTAGTGGAAATGATATTGGCTTTATCACGAGCCTTGCAAACATGGACCTGCATTTCAGGAAACCAGCATACACTGGTGGGAGGTTCTGAACAACAGGACCTAGGTAGAAACAGATACTTTTACAATCCCAAATGGCAGGGACAGTATCCTGAAGGCAAGTCATTGGTTTTAAACTTTATTAGACCCTTACTTTAATTACCACCTCATTACTTGCTTTGCTTCCACAAAAAATATTCCATACTGTCTTTTTCCCTAAGTAACTGGAAATGTGATTGAAAAAGGTGTTTAAAGTGAGACTAATTCAAGATTAAATAGTCACAAATTATATTATTGCTACATGTAAACAAATTACTTGCATATCTGATTTTATTCAGATTACTTTTCAAGTGGTAAATAATGCTTTATCACTTATATAGTGCTCTTACATCTTTAGAGTGCTTTTCTCACATTAATTAATCATCATTAAACACTCTGAGGTGGGTAGGTTAATACTATTATCCCCATTTTGCAGATGAAGAAATGTAGACTGAGAGGTTGTGATTTGCTCAAGGCCATATAGAAGAAGCAGAATCAGAGCTGGGATTAGATCTATGTCCCTAGCTTCTAATTTCAGATGACCAGCCAGGTTGTGAGCCACAGTTCTGAAGCAAAATGCTCAAGTGTGCATGTAGCAGACATTTGTTTGGCCTCTTAGGTGGCTAACTTGCAACTTGTTTAAAGGGAAACTGCTTTTTTGCCACATTTCACATTTCCAGCTTCATACTTGCAAGTGTGGAAAAGGCCTCTCATTCATTTAGGACCTCTTCCTAATCTGATGTGACATTTTTATTTTCACCATTTTCATTTTATTCAACTTGCACCTTAAAAACAAAAGCTTCTGCTTCTCTGGACTTGAACATAACTGCATGATTGACATAGAGCAGGTTTACCACTGGGACCCCAAACTGCCTGCAGATAACTCCAGGACCACCTCTGTTACTTACAGTTTTTCACAAGATGAGACATAAGTAAGGTTCTGACTTACTGCTGCTCAGAAGAGATGAGAGGGAATTGCCCTCCGTGTGCTAGACCCACAGCACCTCTGTGGGCAGTGCCCAGCTGCTCAGTAGGGGGAAACACTTGCATGCCCTCCACCTTGGAGAATTACCTGAATAAAACAATATAGTGTGGAATGGACAGGAGAAGAGGACTCTATGCCACCACTTTGTTAATCAGAAGCACCACAGAATTGTATTCAGCTGTTGGTGATGGGAGCACATGCAGAAGTAGCAGATAAGGAAGAATTAGGGGCAGGAGAGAAGTGCCCTTGTACAGGAGGGTGAAGACCTGCTGGGGTGATGTGAAATAGGTTAGAGGCCCATGGCATGTCCATGGTAAGGGTCTGCTTTGTGCTACAGCATCCGTCTCATTTATCCTCTTTGCCAAAACGTTGGAAGTGACAGTGGAGCCTGGCTGCTGATTGGGAGCTCTGGCTTCCCTTCCCAGCCCTGACCAGAGTCAGTGGTTCTAACTCAGCCTGCAGAATCAGTGCAGTGCTTTTCCAAAGGGCTGCTCACTTGAATTCAGGGAGAAGATTTTGAACTCTTTGGATGTGAGATCATGGAGAAGGTAGCATACAGATTGGCTGGGAAGGAAGGATGTTTTGCAGACAAAAGGAATGCTCTGTCTTTGGTCGGCTAATGAAGTCCTTAGCCGGATGGTAGGAGATGCTTGGGGGTGATTTGGAGTCATTAACCTGCAATCTGCCCTGGGATCACGCTGGCTGGGTGGAACTGGGGACACCTGGGACGTGATCACAGGTCTAAAGCTGATCCTCGTGCTCTGCTTGTGACACCTACAAACAAGGGATTCCCTAAAAGCAGCAACACTGGCATCCCTAGAAATAGCCCAGGCACGTAGCAGTGAGAGCACAACAAGCACGTAATCTGCTGTAAGGGGTTGGGTTTAATCCAGCAGGAATTACACCTCGGGTTACAGGTGTGCAGGGATGGCCTGTCCCCTGTCCCCAAGGGCTGCCTGTGCAGCTCACAGGTGTGCTTCTGGTGGGTCAGCGGCTGGAGAAGCATTGCATTTTAACAACTTACTGTTGGTGGAAAGGAAGGAAACAAGATATTTGCCTATTTGCTTTCTTTTAAGACTATGGAGTATGTTTTCTGACAGTGGATCCTGTTTTAATAACCAACCTGTGATTAGGTAATGTTAAGTCTGCTGCAAGAGTAGTTTAATAAATATTTTAGTATGCAGATAAGCCACTGATAACCGTGTGCATTCACAAACTCATACATTTTTATGCCTGAAAGGGGAGAATTCAGAGTTTGTTGATACCCCTTCACTATGATGTCTTAAAAGTAAAGCATACTTGGTGGCACTAGCTGTCCAGGTAAATTGAACTCAAGTGGACAAACAAGCAGGTCATTTACTTTATTTACCCTAAAAGGGTTTTTCATTCTTTAATTGTAACTCTGGATATGAATTATGTGTGGAAGATAGACTAATGATTTTCCTGTGTTTGATTAAAGGCAAAGAATCAAAGATTTGTTTATATATTTATCTATTTGTTTCTTCGCTGTGTTAAGAACCAGTTGTTATCCAAACAGTGGGACTGACCTAATAAAGGTCATATGCATAATTGATCTCCATCTGTTTTTCAATATTTATTCTCTCCATTCTTTTAATAGACTTCAGTTCCAGAAGTGCAGCCTGCAACATTTTTAAGGTGGTATATTTTAGCACTCCTGTAAAAGCTCTCATTTTATGCTGGCCACTGGAATGAAAAGGTTTGTTGTTGGTTCCACCCTTTCGTATCCCTTCAAGAGAGATTATATCAAAGAAGAAGAATTAAATTAAAATTGATTGGTGTTATTGATTTTTTTCTCTCTTTTTTTTTTTTTTTTTTTTTTTTTTTAAAGGGGGATAAAGAGTGATGGAAACAGCATATGCCCCTATGCTGTTTTACTGGTGGACTATTTTTTAAAAACATAAGAAGCATATGTGCCCAATTTACATATTTACTAATTAAAAAAGCTTCGTGGAAACATTAAGTAGACTATCTTCTGTAACCTTTAACATTGTGGCTAATGGATATAGCCTGGAAATTTTCATAGAAGGTCCTCTAAATAATGTAAATGATTATGAATATGTAACTAGTTAATATGCAGCTACGAAAGGATTATCATGTAGAGGTTAATGAACATGCTGCTCTTATGGTTTGCAGGGCTTTTCTTTTTGTGCTTTCAGCTCACTTCATGCGTGGAAAGTCATGTATTGGGAATGGAAAGCTTCCTGTCTTTTCCATCTTCATCTGTAATGGGCCAATTAAATTGAAACTTTCTTAAAGGATTTCATAAACATTTTTATATGCTAAATCATGTTGTGTACTTCACAATCACTGCCAAATGTGAAAGGATGAAGGATGTGGATAGAATAGGCTTGGACTCCTCAACTTGTTAGTGATGGGCTCCAGTGTGCCTTAGCTTTGTTACCAGACAATTTATGTCTTCTGCAGAAACTTTACTCTTAAAATGGGCTTCATCTTAGTATCATGAATTAGATTTCTGGCTTGATGTCTTGTACAAGTCTGTGTATTTACTCTCAAGCTTAAAAATAGTTGGCTTGCACATTAAGGAAGATATTTTGCTAGGCATTTGATTTGTAGGAGTTTAAAGCAGATGATAAATTTAAACTTGGCTTATGTGGGATGAGCTACCTGGCTGACTTTCCTGATGGATTATGAAATAACGTAACCACAAATGTAAAGCTGATCCTTTTCATTTAAGAACTTTGCTCTGTTTAAAGAATTATTAGCTCACAAAGTAGTCCCATTTTTTTTACTCCTACATGAGTAGGAAGTGCAGGGAATGAGATCTGTTGTGCAAAAGCTGCACATATGCTAACTGAAAAAAAAAATTGTCTTTCATTCTGTTGTTTGGGAAAAAAAAGAATTATCTGCTCCAGTGATTTCAGTGGTACTTTGAATGTATGTTATTGTTTTCTCTGCAAATTTTCTCATTAATTGCTTTCAAATGTTAGCAATATTTTGGCTATAGGAAAAATGAAATTTGTAAAAAAAAAATCTAGAAAATGCTTAAATTGAGAAGCTGTCTAGACATATTTAACTGCCTCATGGCTTCATTGCATTTTATATAATTGAATGAAATTGTTTGTGTTGTATTTTTGGTAACTATTATTCAGAGATCAGAATATGTTTTGAAAGACAAAATCTCCATGTAATTGTGGCAGAGAAGGTCACAGGTTTCAGCATCCTGCCTGTTTGCTATATATAGTCTGAAAAATTTGCAGTCAAAAAAGATAAATGTATTTAATTTTAGCAATGTACTTTATTTTGTAAATTCTTTTGTATTTCTTGGGAAAGCCTGTGGCATAAGGAAGTAAGTGAAATACTTCTATTAAAATTCACTTTTTTGAGACCAGAAAGAAGAGAAGCCAGCAGCCCATCATGTTGTCAGATATCCATGTATTTTACACAGCACAAAGTTAATTTGTTCTTTTTCAAGTTAAAGTGGCCAGGGGAAATATTTGTTGATGTACTGATAGAGGAAAAAATGTTTTTGGTGCTGTGAGATTCATTTGTTTTGTTTCTTAATGACTGAGTATGGGAGTTACATTGATGTCTTGTTATAATTTATGTTGTTTTCTTACTCTGCAAACATGTAACACTGAAAATAGATCGGCAGATTGCACAAACTGCTACTTATCTCAGATCCTGTGTCACGTAATAGTTATGGAGCAGGTATTGTACCAAAATAAGAAGTGAAAAGCTGTAATTTTTTTCTGTGGTTATCACTCTGCATTAGCCTGTGATAAAGTGTGCTGCTTAAGAACGACCATTCACACGCCTTTGCCCTGACAAATAAAAATGTGGATAGAGACAGCACCAAATCTGTAAAGCTCCTGTTCTAGTTTCTGATGCATTGACATTGCAGCTGTGTGCTTAGCCTTGTTTTTTTCATGAGTAGTTATCTGTTTTAATGACAGGTGGTCACTGGCTGCAAAGAAAAAATCCAGCACTGGTAAGTAAAAAAAGTCTTACATGTCTAAAATACTGATGAGTAACCTAGTTATGTTTTAGTAAAGTATTTCTGTTTATTCTGATGGGAGTCAAATCCTGCTAGCATGTTTTGGGGATTATAGTTAGTGATAGCTCAGAATTGTTGCAATATACTCTCCTTAAAATATATCTATTTCTCACTGATATAATTAAATCACAAATACAGTGGGCCTCAGTGTTTATACTTCTGCTTTAAAAACCTATCTCCTCTGTCATTTTTGCCCAAGTAACCTTGTTGGATGAATGCTTAATCTGCCTGAATAGTGAAAAGGTGCTCCCAGGGTAGAATTATTGTTGTTCTCTAACTATGGAGTAAGTAGGGAAATTCCACTTGCCCCCTTGCATGTACTGAAACAATGTGGGAAGTAATGTTTCACTGTTTTTCCCCCCCAAGTAAAGAACGTGCTAAAGCTTAGTTTTTAATACTTAATATAAATGGTTTATTATATAAAAAAGTTCTCTCTGGGCATTTTTTTCTCTGTTGGCAATCTATGGTTAATAGAAAACATACCTAGTAAATAATAGTTTTGTATGGCATCTGAGGAAAATGTACATTTAATGGTGAATGAAATCTTATATTATGAGTTACTGTGAGATATAACAGTTGATCTTACAGATATCAAATTACGATATATCCATGCTGTGTTTACCATGATTTTACTGAGAGAACAACAGGAGCTGTCTTGATTATTGTCTGCAGGGTTATTGCAGAATCACAGCAACTGCCCCTTTAGTGGTGAGATTAAACCTTTGGTTATACACCATCAAGCATATAATATTTTAAATTTATTTTAAGAGGCTTTTTCTTCATGCCTGAAAGATCTCCAAGCAAATAATTTATATTTAGTGTGTATCAAATGTTTTTAGTTTAAATGCACATAGGCTGCAAGCGCTGGATAAGAGGAAAAAAATCAAGGCAATCTATACACATCATCATATTAAATTCTGACTATTGGCTCGCAAAAATAATCTAAAACTAATATGTTTCATTTATGTTTAAAATTCAGAGGCTGCATTAATTTTCAATAAGGGAAATATTGAAGTGCCTGCTGGTGCTGCTGTGGTGAAGGCAGGCAGAATATCTCCAGCTCCAGATCAGGAGCTTTGCAGTGGCTGTGCCTACTGGCTCCCATGTGGAATTCTGCATGTGCATTCTTCCACTAAAAACAGTTTATTTTTTCAGAAATAAACTATTTGGCAGAAAGCTGTAAAGTGTGAGCAGATTTTTAAAAGTTTGGAAAATTTTGACAATAATTTTGCAATGGGTGAGGTTTGTGGAGTGGCCTGGGAGTGTTGGCTGTGGAAGGAGGAGTTGCTCCTGTGTTTGCTTTTATGCAAACTCTGACAATGACTCCATGAACTCAGGGGGTTCGGGCACAGAACCTCTAATGAAAAAATAATTTACTGATTTCTTTTATAGAGAAAAGCAGTTTGTATAGCATCCATACAGTTTTTACTTCATAAAAAAATTAAAATTTAGTACTCTTATTTAAAACCTGATTGTGCAAGAGCTGAGTGCTCTTGTTTCAACTGAATAATTTGTTCATATAAGACCTTTTAAGTAGTCAGTGACACAGAAGAATGTTAAATAGAATTGGGTGAATAACAATAGGGTTTTAAAATGCTCAGCTTCAATATATTTCCATTAAATTATTTTCTTTTCCATTTTTCAGTGCACTTTTTGAAGTGTATTTCTAAAGCCATGAATCCAGTAATGGGTTGGGTATGGGATTAATAGCTAGACATGCATTTCCCCTTCTAGGGGTGTGTTCATAGCTGGAGTCCCAGTATTCTTCCTCCCTGTTCCCTTTGGCTCTTCATTGCCCGTTGTGGCAGGCTGTTACCCCAGAGCTTGTGAAGACATCAGCTGTACATGAAGAGGGAGCTTCCCTTCCTTAAGTAATGCTGTTTCAGGCCAATTATTTAAAAGGATCAATTTAAATTTTCTTTATCTGCATGGCCCGGTTCAGGATGTGACCCCACTTTTAGAGACTGCCATGGGGGAGGTTTGCTCAGCCAAGGGCAGCAGTCCCAGTACAAAAAGCAGGGTGCTTTGCTTCTAAAGTAGCACAGCTTCTGTGGCAAGTGACTTCTCCTGGCCCCTGCTCAGATTATTCAGTAACACACAGCAGTCAGACCTTAAAGACAGTGACTTCTTTTCAGGTTAATGAAGAAATGTTGAGTGACTTTGAGCCATGAAATGATGGGAATGTTTAATCCTGCTGTGAGTGGGGGATTTTCATGCCAGGCTCTTCCCAGGGAGTCCTTTCCTGCATTTGAGGCATGTGCCAGGCCTTGTTTTTCGGGGGCTGCTTGGAGTTCATTTCTCAAGTCCACATCTCTGCCAGGCAAAGGCTGGGTTCTGTAAAGAGCATTAAGTAATTGATTGTTATTGTTGACACCAAGTTTTCATTATATTCCTTCCTCCCCCAAAACATCTCAGTGCATTTTGCTAAGATTCATGAGTTTGTCCTTCCTCTTTGAGGGAAGTGAATTATGTTTTCACTCTTATGTGGGCAACGGACAGAAAGACTTGCGTGAAATGTCTGGGAGAAATCTGCTGTCAGAGCAAAGCAGCAGCAAGCATCTTTTGTAAATCAGTTATGTGAAATAGGGTTTTAATGTCCAAGTGGCATAAAAACCTTAATTCTTTTTTTCAGGATGAGGTCAACAGCTTAAAGTAGGTATAAAGTAGGATGGTTACAGCAGAAAATAACTGTGAGGCAAATGAGTCAAAACATAAGAGTATCAGATAATTTTTGATAATGAATGCTGAAAAAGATTTCACTCTGCTTATGAAGCTAAGAAAATCAATGGTAATATTTTGAGAGTTGTGTTATCAACTATGACATTCATTTTTCAGCACATTTATAGATTGCTTTCCTGAATCATCCTCAGAAAACCTGTAATTTGCATCTTGGGTCAGTGTTGTTAACAGTGCTGCTCTGTGCTTTCAGTTGCCTTTTACTGCAGAATTTACTACCTTATATATGTTTATTGTTTTGAAGTACAAGTAAACAATATCATCAAACGTGACATTTATGTGCCAGCTACTTCATGCAGGAGCTGATTTCTGACCATCTTTTGCATAGCAGGGGTCCATTAAAAGACCTTTTCCAGACAAATTTAAGAAATTAAGAATGCCTTTACAGAAGAAGCCTTTTTTAGAGGGAGTGTAGTTGCTTGTTTTGCACACAGAGTAAAATCCCTGCAGCCACTGAAATGCTGTTTCTTGCAAAGTCCTGTGAAAAGCCAGGTGTCTTTGCCATGGGAATGAATACCTTGTCCCAGTTCACCAAACCATCTCTCTCCTGGGTAGCAACACGTAGCATGAGCCTTATTTACAATTTAGATAATGAAGTATCAGAAAGGATGCTTGTCCCTCATCTGGCCTTGAAGATGTGACAGAATCCTGGTGGTCGAACCATCTTTCGGGAGCATTGACTCTTGAAGTTCATGGGAAAATCAGAATTAATTAAAATTTTGCTCATTTATGTCAGCTCAAACCAGTATGAGCTCTGTATTACAAATGATAGTGTGAAGAATTTGCCTCTTAAAAAGCATAAACTGGATTTTCAGTTCTTTTTGTAAATATTGGTGGTGTTATAACTTGGACTTGAACAGGGAGTGAGATACTCCAAATCCTAGTGAAAGAGCTGCTTCTTTGCACCATGAAAAATCATAGTTCTGAATGAGACATGCACAATCTAAAATAATCATGTACCTATCTTAATACACATTATTAGGAAATAATCTAGCTATTATGTTTGTCATCCCATGTCTTTATTGAATGCTTTATTCATCTATCCACTGTATGTGTTAGAGTAAAACAGTTCATTTTTCTGTATTTTTGGTGTGATTTTGATTTAGTAGCAGAAAACCATTAACTCTTTACTTTACCTGTGAAATTGAATCAACTTGAATTTGTCAACAGGAAGAAGGTGGAGAGTGATTATGAGGCTCTTCAGGAACGACTCCAGACATTGCCTGACAAGTTGTCCTATGATATCATGGTATGTACATGGCAGAGGTCACACAGGAAAATGGGTTAAAACTGTTAAAACCTGGGCTGCCTGCACTGGGGGTGAGGTGTTAGTCAGGTTGCCAGTACTTAGTAATGTTACATTTATTATGATAATAGTTAAACCTTTGCTTTTGTTTCTTTCTCTTTTCTTTGAAATCCATTATAAATTACAGTGTTACTGACAACTGAAAGCTGATGACATAAATGCTTAACACAAAACCTGACATGTTTGATATGTAAATCTATTGTATAGAAAACTATAATTATGACTGAATTACGGTACTTAGTCATTTCCTGAGAAGAAAGTGGCTGTAGTATTTCCTGATTCATGGAAATAAACCCTAGAACATTGATTTTTACATAAAAAGGTGCTGCTAATTTTTGTTCCACCAATCTTCCCATTGACATAGCAATCTTTTCTGGTGCTCTGAATCTTCCCTAACAACTGCACAGCTCCCTGTGTAAAATTTGCCGTGCTGGCTTACACTTACCAAAATTTTGAACAGATTGGCTTCTTTTCTCTTTTTTTCCTCTTCCCTTCTCAGGCTCAACTCAAGATACATCTTTGAAGGCAGGGAAGTTGTACTGCACATAACTGAGTGGCTGATTTCAGCACTCAGTGCCTGACTGCTGCCTTCCTTGGCAGCCTGGCTCAGATACAGAGCTGGGTTTTTAGTAAGACACTGTTGGAGTACACTTCACCATGGGAAAAGGGAGGGTTTTCCCTTTGCTCTGCTGGATTTTTTTGCTCTAGATTGTATGTGTGTAGTCCATTTATCATGTGTATATGTGTGGCCACACGATGTAATGCCTGAAGATTGTATTTTGAAGCATAGAAACTCCCCTGTTTCTGAAAGAAAGCTGGATAAGGCTTATTTGTAGTTGAAGCAGGAATGTTAGCTCACATCTGTTACTTTAGATGTATAGAAACAGTTCCTATCTGTTAGCCAAATATTTTCATATGCTTTTAATTTTGCTTTCATCATTTTGGGGGAAGAGTGAACAGGCAACTTGTGCAGTCTGCTACTTTAAAATCAAGTCAGGGAGGGCACACGTGCAGGCAAAGCACTTTCTGCATAGTTTTAATATCAGGGTCCTGCCTGTTGGAGAGCTGTTTCCAGCACTGGGACCCTCTTGGATATGGAAGAGAAAAGGAAGATTGCTTTCCAAGAAGACAGATCCACTAGGCCAAGTGTTCTGCTTCAGCATAAACAAAAGGAGAAAGCAAGTGGCTGTGCTGAGGAACTGAGGAAGAAGGCAGAAGAATAAAGTAGGGGGAGCTGATACAAACAGTCTGAGAGACATAAAAAGAGAGAGACTTGATACCACCTCCATTTTAGATGTAATTTGATTCTGGTCTCCTAATTTCTCCACAATTGAAGCCTGCAGGCAGCCAGGCAGTGGCCCTGGGGGTCACAATACCAGGGCTGCTGCAGGGGACGGGGGTAGGGGTGGCCAAGGCTTCTCCTCACCCAGAGGACTTGCCCAAGCACTGCCTGTAAAATTTGGGCAGTAGAAAATGTCTTAAATCATACAGCCAGTGTCCTGGATGTTGCAATGCATGTTAAAATGGGGGATTCACATTTTAGGAAGCAGACGTAAAGTTCTAAAATGTGTTTGTCACCTATGTACTCCTGCCTGAAGTGTCCTGCTTTTATCTATTGTCCTTGTGCCTGGACAGCAGTTAGAGGGTGAGAGTTGCATGTGGAGCATCCCTGAGAGGTTGAGATTTGCAGCCTGGTGGATGACCCAGCAAAGTGAGATTAAACACTTGTTTGTGGTCCTGCTGGGAGCCCCAATGTCTTCCACTGGAGTTTCTGGGTACTTAATGTTAGCAAGACAGATTCTAAAAGGAGCAGCTCATCTTTGACTTGATCATACCTATTTATCTTAAAAAAAATGTAGCAAAGATAATCTGGCTTTTATTAGGAAATTATGCAGTCTGCATATAGCTCAAATAATTTGTATTATCAAGGTTTATATGATCAGATGAAGTGAATTTGTTTTCAAAGTGAGCATTCAGCTGTACTATAGTTTTGTGTCATCTCAAATTCAAGTTTTCAGATTTTGTGGGTACACTACTAAATACAAATGGTTCTAGTCATTCAAACATTTATGACAGGTTAGTCACTAAATAACTGCTGTAGAAATTTTATTTTTTAAAAATCTGTGTTTCACTTTTTTAAAAAACTTGAGACATATATAACTGCGTAAGTTTTATTTTTATTAGTGGTGTTTATGTCTTTGACAGGTACCTTTTGGTCCTCTTGCCTTCATGCCAGGAAAGCTTGTCCACACCAATGAAATCACTGTTCTACTGGGGGACAACTGGTTTTCAAAATGCTCAGCAAAGCAGGCTATTGAGCTGGTTGAGCACAGAAAAAAACGTATGTATGTTTCTGAACGTAATTTAATAGTTAAAATTGTGTCTTTGTATTAATATATAAAATTAGTGATATCTACGCTTTTCTCTCTCTTTTTTTTTTGTGAGCTCACAAACAGAAATCCCATTCAGATGTAATATTAGTTTAGTGCCTTATCTTCCATCCTTGATTGGGTATGTCTAATTAGAAAAAGAAACCAAAGTAAAAATGCCCTTTCACTTTTTTTAATGTGACAAATGCTGTTTTCTCTTCCAGAAAGTGGACAAGTGGACACTGCCTTATGCTTTTGCTCTTAGTTACCTTATTCCCCATATTTTGTTCCCTTGTTTTGATTCTTATTTCTATGCTGTCTTGTCCTGTGTTTTGGTTGTTGTTTTGTTGCTTTCTTTCTGTGATTTTTTTTCTTCTTTTTGGCCATGTAGTTTCCCATTTTTTTTCCCTCTCTCTACACATACACAACAAGCTCCTGCTTGTTGGTTTTTGTACTTGCTGCTCAGCTGCATTTCTGCCGCCTGCCTTTAATGTTCCTCTGGTGTGGAGTGATCTCCTGGATCTCCCCAGATCCAGTGCAGTTGATCACCACCAAGTTCATCTTACATAGAAACATATCACAGGGGCAATTCCTGGGTTGGTTTCCAGCTCTTTGTAGGTGCTGTTGAGATCTTGGCTTTGAAGAGCCAGGACCAGAGCAAGAGCTGTGCATGGTGCACTTTGGAACTTGTTTATGTTAGAAGGAAGGAGAATCTAAAATATTTGATATAAATGTGAAGGAAGAAAAAGCACAACAAAATGGAAAGTAAATTGGTGCCTATTAGCCTTTGTTGTTTGCTTCAGACAAGCATTTGAGTTGTATTTTTTCATACTGGTTTACCTGTCACCTGTCCTGTTCCTCAGTGGGTGCTCACTGCAGCTTTGCCCTGTGTATATTACACCAACCACAGCTATTTACACTGTATTTTTGTTTGACTGCAGCTATCCATGTTGCTGCCTGCAGCAGAATACCCTAGAGGTTCCCCATCTGAATAAGCTTTTTTTTTCCAATTCGGTGCAGGCAGTATTTGTGTAAAAAGGGTTGAGGGTTTTTTTATAACAATTCATTTGCTGTATTACTTTAAAATACTCCTTTATGAAGAGCATTGCCAAAAATATGTAATTTGTATTTTACCTATTATCTTTCTTAATCTGGTTCTCCTAACACAACTTTGCAATTTTCTTTCCTATTGAACTGAATCTGCATTATTTATTGTGACTCTTGTGAGATCTCAGGTCGAGATCTTCTTCCTTGATCATCTGATATTTTTTTCAGTGCTGCAGAATACTTTTGTTACCGTTAAATTCAGTGAAATCATTTGACCTTTGCATTGTAGATGTTTGAACATTAAGTAGTCTACTGGGAGACACACAATAAATGCTGAATTCTTTCCTTTATGATCTTTTAAATTGCGTTTAAAATACGAACTCAGAAATACTAATTTCCTTCAAAGCAAAATAGTCATTGATGCTGGATATAAACCCTCCATTCAACTGATAGTTCACTTCAGCTGTGTGATGGCTGCCAGTGGGAGGCTCCAAAACACTGGTATTAACTAAAAACTTTTTTTTAAGGACTGTTTTCAGTTTTAGATGGTACAAAACATATTAGTACATATGATTCTGAGAAAAAGTTACTTCTTTCCTTCATACACTTTTCTCCCTTCAAAAATACAATTGACTTAAACTTTTAACCATTTTCATGCTGAATGAATGCATCTTATAAAAGAATATTGGAGATTTTGTTAGTTTGTTCTAAGGAAAAAAGTTATATATGTGAAAGACCTGTAGGCTATTGCTATGTATTAAGAATTGGCTGATTGTGGCACAGATTTTGTGGCAAGTATTAGTTTAAAGTCTCTTTTAGGTGTTTATGGCACTGTAGTTATTTTCACAGGTGTGACTTCTGCTTTCAGTGGCGTGTTGGGAGTGAAGCTTACAGGGTGCTGTGTACCGGGCATTATCATCACATTGACACAACGTGATTTGATTTTTTTATACATAATCTTTTTGTTTTGGACATAAATTCCAAGAGTAGGTCACACACACTGGAAAGGAGGGCAGGCTCACTGCAGGGGATTACACTGCCAGCAGAGTCCCCAATGTCCTGCGTGCCAGGCAGAGGGTCCTAACAGGACAAAGCTTTTTTAAGCATGTGTTTAAGGCCAGTGTGTGCTTAAAGGCTTTGATATATAGGAATTGGGGTCTGAACAAAGCAAAGAGAGGCTCATGCTGAAATAAACCTGGCTATATTTGTTGATGGTTTGTTTCTTCAGTGACCTACATTTTTTTGTCCAATATTACTCTGTTTAATTTAGATGGGTGTTTTTTTCATAACAGGCTGGTCAGATCTGTTCAGAAAACTGAAACAAACTTAATTAGTACAGCCCTAGTAATTCAGTGCTTTAACAGGAGTTAGGACTATAAGAAAATAAATACAAGACATTTTCATTGCATGTCCTCTCTCGTGTCTCACTCTGCTGAGTGGCGAGGAGTGGGAGAGCATCTGTCCAGGGTTCAGGTTTTCTAGGGGGCTGGCTGTCAGGTAGGGAAGGGTTAAAAATTCCTAGAACAGTTTAGAGTGTTATTCCTTGCTGGTTGTGGGGAGTTTCCCTTCTTGCCTTTGGCTCATGTGTGGGTCTGTGTGTTGGAGACCTCTGATCACCAGGGCTGTCCCTGCTGCCCCTCGAGCACCCCAGTGCCCTACAGGTCATTGAATCAAAGCTCACAGGACATTTTCTTTACAGTTTGACTCCTTCTGTGTATGTTGGGTGCATACAAGAATGGAGGATGTGAATTTGCATGTTTCAGCAGCAGTAGTGCCAGATAAATCAAACAATATCAGTGAGTGTAAAGCCTTGGAAGTTAGGGGTAGCAATAAGAGTGTACTATATATAAAGGCTTTAAATATTACTTAGTACTAATTAGGTCATCCTTTTTGTCTTACTAGTTTTGTTAAATTTGCTTTTTTAAAGGAGAATAAATGAAAAAAATGTTTGCTTCTGTGGGACAGAGAAATGCCCAGCCACAGTAGATTAATTTCTTGGTTAAAAATTATTTAATTGAAAGGAATAATTGAAGGGTGACTGTACTGAATTTTAAATGCAGTTTAGCTGACATAGCTGTAGAAAGCCCTATTTTGGGGATACATTTCTGTTTGCTTAGCTTTTGATTTAGATGCAAATTGTTCAGCACTGTGATTGGTTGAAATGTATTTGGTAAAATTTGGGACAGTCACTCATGTCAAATGTTATTTTTTCATCAAATATTGATTGTATCTTCCTGAATAATATTTGAGTTGCAGTAGGTCTTTATTTTGCTGTGCATTTTTGTGACATTCTAGATATTTAGTTAGTTCCAAAATAGTTAATAAATAGAGTGAAGTTTATAGAATTGCCAAGTATATTTTTAATTGTTTTAAATTCATTGCAGTTCGTTAAACCAGGTAATACAGATAATGGGAAACACTTCACACATGTGTTTGTGTGTAAAAATGTGAAGAAATCCTGAAGTAGATTAGAGGATATGCACACCAAATTCCATTAAAATAAAAGAAATTAGCTTTTTAAGTATGTCACAGTTTAGCACAACAATAATGCAATTGTACTTTTTTTCTCCTACAATTATCTTGCTTAAGGTACTTCATAATATTTCTCTTCTCCTCAAGGCAAGACTGTATTGTCTCAGAATTCAAAGAGGGAATAAAGAATCTTTTTGTGAATATGGGATTATATCTTTTACGTGTTTGTGATGATATAAATTACATTTCTTCTCTATATCAGTAATCGCATTAATTCTTTAAGATGGGAAATTTTTCATTACAATAGTCCCTGTGGTAGTTACTATAGAAAGAAATTAAATAGATTTTTCTTGTAAATATTTGTGGATTAATTCAGTATGCTAGGTATTCCAAGTGTCTAAACATTTTAAAAGGTGCGAAATTAAAACATGCACACAGAACTAGGAGTGGTTTTATTGTGTTAAAAATTTATCAGATAAAAAAAATCCCACTTAAAGGAGAATTGTTGAACTACTTAGCAATTGTCTTCAGTATATGTAAGAATACCCTTGCAGTGTCATGCTGCAAATGAATTCATGAAATGAAAATACTGATTACATTAACATACAGTATTGTGATAGTCCCCAATTGTAAATTGCAGTGTGTAACCCCTAATACAAATATTTGTGTCAATCAAAATTGACCGATAGCTCAGGATGCGGTGTTAAAAGATACCATTGTTTTAATGAGATGATCCGGGTGGATGAGGACCACTTTGAATTTGTTCCTTATCAGCATTTCCAGAAAAAAAGGTTTTGTCTCCAAAATACATGATAGGAAGGCTTTCCATTTCCCATCTTGAATGAGTGAGGTCTTTAGAGGTTTTAATGTTTTATCCAAGGGTAAAAATATCTTCCCTAATACTCTAAATAATGTAACACTAACTGGTCTACTCACAGTTTTTGGGGTTAAGAACAAAATGTGTAGGCAGTGCTACAAAAAGATTTACCTTTTGCTTTTTTGTATTAAAAAAATATATTTTTGCTCTTTTTCTACACATCAGAGAATTGTGTTCTGCTGTGCTTTTAAACTTTTTTTTTCACCATTTTTTGTGATTATCACTTCTTAGTTTGCTAACCTCCCTCAGTTCCTTCCTTACCCTTGTTAAGTTAGGAGCTGATTCGATGCAGTGCTAAGTGCTCTAAATTTGCTCTGCAGTTCCCAGGAGGTGTTTGACTTCTCACAGGACCACAGTCTGGGTATTTTAACCAGAACACACTGGAACAAAGTAAGGAGAATAGACTCCTTTCTGTAAGTTACATACTGTGATTCAAATAAGCCCTTACCTTTTTTATGATTCTTACTGGGCAACAGAGGAGTTGTCTGAATGCCACCCTCCTTCATTTAGGAGGAATTCAAATGTATTCAGATAATTCTAGCAATTACTTAGGTGTGTGAACTAAAAGAGAAATGCATTGCATTTACTTAGTGTTCCTAAAGCCAAATTGCCTGTACAAATTTTTACAGAAGAAAATCCAAATGACTTTGGTTTTGGTACCAAGGGAACATGGAAAACAGAATGAAGATTGTCTTTAAAGGGTGAAAAGCTACTGCACAAAGGGTTGCATTGCATTTTAAAGAACTGGTGCAGTTGCTTTTATAAGGAATGAATTTACATGTCTTGTCGCAAGCAAAAAGAGAGCTTAAATCCATATATACCAAAAGTCATCAGGATTCTCTTTTCACTCTTAAATCCATTTCTGGAAAAATGAGCAGAAAAGAATAGAAGACCAGAGAAGGATGTTTTGAAAAGCTTCTAGTAGATACTGCTTTCTTTTTTCTTACTTGTTTCAAGTGATTGTTTGTTGGAAAAGTATTGGCTACAAAAAATTCTGTTGCTGATTAAATATATATTTATTGAAATACATTCAAAAATCCTCTGGTGATTGATCTACTTATGCATACCCTAAAAATAAGAAAATAAGTAATGCACTTAAAATACCCATAGATTCCATGATGAGAGTATGAACTACTGAGGTTCTGCCTTCAGGTTGTACCTCTTGGTTCTCTCTCTGGAGGAGCTGAGCCACTCTCAGTAACTGGGGCAGCTGGTTGTTCCTGGCCTGTATCAACACTGTGTATAAATAACTGTGTTTAAGGCTGGTTATCTTCTACGTGAGAAACTGTATTAGGCAGCAAGAAGATTTTTACTCTAAATCTTAATTGCATACAGAATTCTTTGTTACACTTAAACTAAAATTTCTGTCCTGTCACCTATCCTCAAAGGAGATTATTTCCTATGTTATATCCATAAGACTCCCCCAAAGACCAGGTACATTAAGCTTGAGCTTGAGCTTGAGCTTCGTTTCAGTTTGTCCTGTTTCACAAAGTCTGACTTTTCAAAATAGATCAACCTGTTCTCACTATTCTGGTCTGTTCTTACTATTTAAATCCCAGTGTAACACACAGTTTCCAGAAGTAACTAAAATAATGTCTATGATTCCCCAAATCCTTATAGACAACACTCCAAGGACATTAATGTCAAACTCAGATAATTAAAATTTGTATCCAGCCAAGCTAATTAACCCATTAAAGCCAAAATGCATAGATGAGAATTTGTGTCAGTTTGGCATTAGTATGTTGTCATGTCGTGTAAAATCTGGCTTCGCTGGACTTCATTTCAACAATATGAAATGTATTCCCCAATTATTTTTTTCCTCTACCAGTGTATTTGTAGCAAGCAGAGGGCTGCTTCTTAAAAATGACTAATCATGGTATAAGGAAATGCAGTCAAGTCGTTTCAGACTAATAAAGGAGATGGGAAAGAATAATCTAAAATGTAAAGAAATCTTGCTGCCTGTGAATATGAAAGGCTGCTGTGCAGAGGAAATCTACTTATCATGATTCCTGGTTTGAATACCTTTTCCTTTGGGTAGTCCAGGAGAACAGTCCTAGAGGCTTTGGGGGGCTGTGGCACTGAACTGTCTTTCCAAGTGGTTTAGCTGAGACATGTAAATAGGAACTACATGGGTTCACCTGAAAGCCATGTCAGACTTTGCTCAGATTATTGGATGTGACAAAGTTGGACAACAGCCTCTGGTTCAATCCGTCTTAAAAGGCTCTAAGAAGCTTAAACCGTGGGGTAGTAAGAGGAGGAGACTGTGGAGCCTCTCTTATTCTAGCAGTATTTTTATGGGGGTCTCAATTAATAAAAACCCCTGTAGTTTGTGGTGACTTGTTCCTCACTCGTTCCTGTGTGTTTCAAAATTCAGTGAATTCTGTTGGAGGCTTTTAAAGCGCGCAGCGACGAGTTCAGAACACGAGACCCTGAGCTTGCCCTGTGGTTAGGTGCGTGAGCCTTTTTCCAGGAGGTCCCATCTTTGCTGAGGGGCCTGAGCAAGGGAAGGTCTGTGCTTTGGCCAGGCAGGAGCCTTGGTTTTCCTGTGGCAGGGAGGTGTGAGCAGCCCGACAGGCTGGCTGGGGACGTGGGCCCGGAGCGTCGCGGTAATCCCAGCTGTCCGCTGCCGCGCTGTGTGGCCTGGGGCAAATCACTTAAACTGTCTGTTTCTTCATCTGTGAAATAGGAGAGAGTTATACTCACCTCCCTCGCAGGGCACTGGGCAGATTAGTTAATGCTTGTACAGCATTTTAAAATAAAACACTGTGTAACTGCTCGGTGTCCTCACCTAACGGAGCGAGCCAGTGTGCACCCTCTGGGAAGCAGCATCACAGCCTGGTGCTCCAGCAGCAGTGTAACCTAGATGGCTGCTGAACAATATTTAGATATGCAGGCAAGGAGTGAGACACTCGTGGTGGTGAAGAAACAGCTGAGCATCATGTTTACTATGAATGTAAAACAAAAACCAGAGGAAAATTGGTCTCAGCTATGTATATCCTTATGTGTACTGAGAATAGGTTCAAGAGCTGAAGGCATGGATTGGGAGCATTTTGTAGAGAAACTATTTCTACCTCTCTTTTATTTGGGCTTTGGAGGGTGTGTTAGACACCAAAAACGCTGTGGATCATGTTGATGTGAATTAACTGATAATAAAAGCTGCTCTGTCTGATGGAGGATGAAGGAGTCATGTAAGGAGAGTAGGACCCTGACTGCATGTGGAAGGAGCTGTGTCCTCTGCTGGGTCTGTGTTGCCATGACTCAAGACATCTCACACTTTTTTGGAAGTGGTTATTTCATCCAGGAGTCAAAGCAAGTGCAGGGCTTTTTTCAGAGAAGAATCCTAAGCTATTTCTTAGAAACAGCCTGAGGAATGGAGAATGACTGCACATTTGACACATAGCTCGATGTGTGGTTTAAAGGCTAATGTGTTTGAAATACCCTCAAAGTCTGAGCTTTGTCTTTGTGCTCCTTGTGGGAAAGGATGGACTTTGCTTGAGTAGTCTTTTCCAAAATGCATTTATTTCTAAAATTTATTTCTAAACTATTTACTGTGAGTAATACATTTTTTTTAAGCAATTGTATTTGAGACAGTGTG